>NC_089523.1:11359523-11559523 GCF_963924715.1 Thunnus thynnus
TGACTACACATAAAACAAAACATTTGTAATATGCCTGATGCTAAAACTTTAATGGCTGTAATTTTAGTCATTTGAGGGCTGCATGTTGGTAATTCTTCAACCATCCTGCTTTCATCTTTCTCCAGTGAGTTGACACAAATCATCGCAGATGTATCTCAGGATCCAACACTACCAAGGACAGAGGACCATCCCTGTCCCAAGTAAGTTTAATCATATTCACTCATTCTCTCTAGACAGTCATATTTGTTCATCTGCTTTTTTGTTGTTGTTGTTGTTGTTGTTGTTTGTGTATGTGTGTGTGTGTGTGTTTGTTTATTTTTGTTTTTTTCCAGGCCTTTATTTGACAGAGTGTAGAAATACAAAATTTATTCTATTATCTTCTATTTTAAGACTAATAACTCTTCTGTTGTTAGTTTAGTGTCTGCATACATTCAGTATTATTGGGCATATCAGGGTTAGTTTTTCTTGCCTCCAGAAGAAACTATTTGTCTTTAGCACAAAAAAATAACTTAAAGCTGCATTAAGTCATTTTTGACCATGAGGGAAGAAAGTTGCCACCTAAACAAATTCAAAGTTTTGATAAACACTACTAATTTATTGAGTTCTTATCTTTAACATCCTTGCAAACATTTGCCCTACGAACGGCTTGATCCCACCTGGCACGTCTGCGTCGCAGTCTGGCTCCGACGCAGCCGCCAGAGCTGATTGCAACCACTCTAGTCAATACCTGTGATACCACCAGACATGCCGCAGTGCGTTTCAGAAGCTTTTCAGAAGTGTCCCAGAAGCTGCTCCCCGCTCCGCACTGCGAAACATACATGTCCAGTCTATTTTTGACGGAAGTTGCGTCAAAGCCGCGTCAAACTGCACAGAGCAGACCGAGCTGTGCAGGAAGTCAGACACAGAAACAGCACCCATGCAGACTCCCCATCATATATCAGCAATAAACACTATTAAAAGAGACAAGTAAAGAAACCATTTAACTACGCAGAGTACTTACCCATAGTAGGAGCACAAAAATGGCGGAAGGCTTGACTAAAGTCAAAACGCTCCGCTTCCGAAACGCTCCTAGTGAGGTAGGACGCCATGTGGAGGACCATACAAAACCGCATCAGAGTCAAAACACAACGGAGACACAACGAGTGGGATCCCGGCATTAGAGTGGTGACTAAACAGCAAACTGGCAACTTAAAGGAGTCTTCCTTTTCATTATCTAACACATGTATTCCAAATATTTATTGGGATTATAGCACTTTTTTGGTATGCCTACTTGAGATAATAACACCATGTCTTTAGCTTGCTGGATGTTTGATCCTCTTTACCAGACACTCTGCCATTTTGAAGTGGAAAAATACGGTACGGTTTGTTTGTGTGAGCTGAACGTATCGACCAGTGGTTTTATATGAAGTGACTAATCTCCGTAACAACTCAACAGGAAAGTTTTGTTTCAGAGTTCCTGTTGTACGATTTCATTATACTTATGTCCTGAGTGTTTTCATCATTAGACCATGCTCCACCTGTTGTCAATCACATGACAATCACAAAAAGACATGAATGTTTCAGGTTGTTACCTCCCTATAAACATTTACAGATTTTATTGTCAAATCCATGCATTTGAATGTTGTTAAATCAAATAGAGACAATGTGCAATGACAAATGATTAGGAAAGAACATACCAAGCATTGATTTATGACACATACACGTGTGTCTGAATCACCGTATTGCCAAATTGCCCACAATCTAGTGAGTAAAGACATCTCACCATTGCTGACATAACAAGACCATAATCCCTTTTTTGTGACAAGGTCTTACGTAAATCTCTAACCATTATCTTTCCACAGCTGGCAGTTGTTCCTCTTGAATGTAATGATAGTTAGTCGGTGAGACTTAGTCACAGAGCTGTGGTTATACAACGTTATTGGGTCACCACAGATTGTCCATGGAGCTTTGCAGAATTGTAACTGATTGTCAGATGTATACAAAAAAGCTAATTTCAGCCACTCTTATAATACAACTCATTAGTTATATGGCTTATTAATTGATTTTTGTGTACATTTGAAGATTTTAACACTTTTCTGGAAGAGAACCTTTGCAGCACATCACTTTCCTTTTATGGTGAACCTGATTGGGAAGTGAAGCAATGTGTTTGAAATGTCGTGGTTTCTAACATTGTGTTCACATCACGTTTCTTCCCAGATGTGGTCACAAGGAGGCAGTGTTTTTCCAGTCTCACAGTATGAAGGCTGAGGTAATAATCCTTTGCAATGAAATACATATGACATATGACCTTTACTCTAAATATCATTTGTATATGAATATATTTATCAGCTTTCTGTGGTCAGCTGTTGTGTTTTTCTCTACACAGGACGCTATGAGGCTGTACTACGTCTGCACGGCCCCTCACTGTGGACACAGATGGACAGAGTAAAGCTGGTGATGATGAAGAGGGTCAAATAATTTGCATCTACAGTGTTGCTGTCTACAAGAACATTTTCCTAGCTGAAGCTCAAACAGAGTTGTTTTTATACTCATCATACCAGTCAGTAAAAATGTGAATATAATATAATGCATGACCATTCAGTTTGTTGTCAAATAGCAGCACTGTTGATGTTTGTAGACCCTGATATCTTTGTATGATGACCTACAGTCTGTCACACAGCATCTTGTGAATATAGTGTATTAATAGTTTTTTACAGCGGCTGTCCTTTTCAAATGTGTTTTGTTAGATTAAATGAATCGGTTGTTTCAAATGTCTCTGAGTATTTAATGGAACAAGTAAAACGTTAAATTATACAAGTAACAAATACTTGCATAATTATACACATTACACTTTTGTTAGCATGGACACTATTGTTTTTGCAGGTTTCAGAGTAATTACTCACATCAAAAACCAAAATTTGAATTTGGTCTTCTCATTTTTCATTTTTTGATTCTGACAACAAAGAAGGTAAAACAGCTCTATTTTTCTGTTTCTGGTTTAAAATGAAAAAGTAAAAAACGTATTTCCACTTTTTCGTTTTTGGTTTTGAACGACAAAACAGATTATATGCTGATACCCATATATTACTGACTTCCTCCTGAAACTCCAAAGACCCCTCACATCATTTGGAAGCGGTTGTGCCCATCCGTGGGAAAAAAACTGCTACTGTTTTCTGCAATGTTGACAGTTTTCACTGAGATGATCAACTTCCTTCTTTTGGAAGTATGTATATTCCAAACAACGTGTTGGGCAACTGTAGACTATTACTCAGCTGGCACAAGCAGTCGGAAAAGACATGCATCCACATGCAACAACAAAGAACAGGGAAGGTGTACTTCCCATGACCACACCTCCTGAAACAAACAGGCGTGTTGATAAGGCGGCTGCACAGCCTGCTGCTGGTCATTGAAACCAAAGACATCTGTTTGTGGAGCTATGGACCAAAAAGGTATGAAAAACACACTACGCATAATATACTGGTACGATTTCAGTTGTGACACAAGGTTTTATTTTGAATATGATTTTGATTGTTTTCAAACTGCTTTCCAGTGATGGTTGTTTCAGTGCTGGAGTGGGGTGCAGCCACCCCTCGAAACAAGGAGACTTTGAGAGGCCCTGCCCAGAGAGTTATTATACACCACACCGCTCTTGCAAACTGCAAGGACCAGAAGGACTGCATGGACCAACTTGTCAGCATTCAGAGAATGCATATGAAAGAAAGGGCCTTCGATAACATCGGATATAAGTGAGTCTCTGTTGCCTTTATTGCTCCAAATTTCAAAAATAATACTCAGCCGATGCAAAATGTAATTGTGGTATAATTTTTATGCAGTATCGTATGTACAAAGTGAACACATTGGAGGAAAATGAGTTATGTATCACTTCTAATGGGTTCGACATCACTTTATGTATGTTTCAGTTTTCTTGTTGGAGGAGATGGGACGGTGTACGAGGGCCGTGGCTGGGGCGTGGTAGGAGCACATACTAAAGGCAACAATCATGACTCATTGGGGATCGCCTTCATGGGAAATTTCAACTGTAAGCATGCTACTATGTCAATATTGGCAGCAAAACAATGGAATAAAATGCTGCAGTTAAATTTCCCATAAGCCTACAGGTGTAATGATAATGGTGCTTGTTTTAATTTCAGATGACACGCCAAGCAAAGAGGCAATTTCGTCAGTCAGACAGCTGCTGGAGTCCGGAGTTTGCGAGGGCTTTTTACACCCACAGTTTGTCCTGTTTGGACACAGAGATTTGGGCAACACAGAATGTCCAGGACAGAAACTTTATGCTGCACTACCACAACTGAGGAGAAGCACATAAAGCTCCCCGCAGATGTTGATGGTTTCCATGGAAAATTCTCTCCTTACCTTTAGTTGCAAACAAAACCTTCATCAGTTCTTTGTTAATCCCAGATATGGAATTAACAAAATGACAACATGAAGAGGAACTTCATTGTTTGAACACTAACTCTCCAATCTTTTTTTCCTCTTTTTACATTTTTTATTTTATCATGGCTGTCTTAATAAATCAGGGAAGGTTTGTGTTGTAACGAGAAGATTTCCTACAGGTCTCACACTCTGTCAGCAGAGGGAGCTGTCACATGGACTCTAGTTGTGCGAAAGGCCTAATCTACAAACTGACAGTGAATACATTTTGATTTTAAAGCAGTTCTCACCTTTTAATGTGATGTCATTCTTCCATGTGCAATATTTATATAGAGTTCAATACATTTTACTAATGAATACTTGATTGATATCATTATGAGTGGACCTTGGTGTAAACATTTACATTTATTCAACCTGTTCTTACATTATGCTACAGATCATTTGTAAATAAATACAAGTTATCAACAATATGATGATTATTTGATTTTTTTTTTTTATTCATGTCAAGAATTCTCTCTTTGCTCGCCTTCTACCGTCGAGGCCTACAAACTGTCTGCCAGTTCTGTGCTCACGTCATGATAATGTCTTCAGGGTGCCGCTGCAAAATCTTTCTCAACAACACAGGACATGAAATCAAATATTAAACAGAGAAAAAGATCCAAGAGGATTACAAGTGTTGAAGCAACAATGCGTGCTTTCTGCACTGCCAGAAACATTCCCAACAAGTGCTCACTTGTGCAGTGCAGGGATTATGAAGGGAGGCCCGTATCAAATGAAGTCAAGAGTAAGTATAAAGGTAACAGATCACATGTGTAGTTCCGGTCGTCATGTCAGATTGGCATGTCAGACACCTAATGAGCATAGTGTTTGATTTGATTAATACAATTTAACAAAAAGCTTTCATCAACAAAAACAAAAAAAATAGTTGAATGCTGGTCCAACGGTAAAGTATGGCCTCTAGTGTGGGGTGGCCCAGACCTGCAGACCTCAAACATACACTGCAGACACATGTAACATTTAACACATGAAAATTAGTGAGTCTACATGGGTGCAAGAGATGCTGGTTGCAGATGTGTTTAGGGGTCTTCTTAACATGTCAATATTTATTTAATGGATTTTATTTTTTAATGTAATTTTAATGTTAGATTAAATTGGCTATTTATGTCAGAAATGCATGCAACAGGACCCTCTGTGCCTTTTTTAAATGTATCTCAACAGCCCAGAAATGTCTCTTTTTGATAGTTATGTCCATGGCCCCTTTGAAGCCTGTGTTGTTTATTACTGGTAGCAGATAATTTACTGTCAGATTAATGAAGAGCATCTGTTTGAGTATCAGAACCACACTGATGTTTATTTTTGTTTTTGTAATCTGGAAAGAAGAAGATTTCTGCACTCATTTTACAGTATGATTTGTGGTCCAATGATAGGTTTGCTCATGTTGGATTGGACAGATCTGCTGCTTATACAATCTTATACAGAGTGGTTTTTGGCCATTTCAGATGTCAAATATCCAAAAATGTTATAAATAGAAATGCATGACTTGTCCCCCTTTCAGGTACAATTATAATAAAGCAAAACACAGTAGCATAAAATAATCTAATAATGTGTTTTGGTAAAAGTAACAGTCCAAATGGATATTATGTAAAACATGGTTTAACAGGCTGTTAGTTCAGTCTTGTGCAATACTTGATTTGAGAGTTGGTTCCTCCTGGTTCTCAACTGTCTGACTCTTGATGGAAATGAGGAAATTAGGTTTCCTTACATGTTTGAGGAGCAGGTTTAGTGAGTTCAAAACCTTCAGGTGCAGATAAATAGAAGACAGATCTCTGATCAGTCTGGCAGAGTGTGTGACCTTTAAACTAATGTTATCATATGTAGGCTCATACATTAATATAATAAGACCTTTGACTCAACATCCACTCAGACCATGTTTCACTCTCTGGCTGAAGTCTGCGTATTTCTATGTTTTCAAGACAACAAAACATTATCCAGCTTGCTGTCTTAACATGTCTCTCTGACATCAGTGTGGGATAAATCACTACTGTCTTCTCACACAGACACACTGATTAATCTGCGGTGCCTTTATTCTTCTAAAAGTCATATTCAATAAAAAGAAACACTGTTAAGTGATAAGTATATTTAAGTATTTATTTATAGACACATAATTAGAGTCGGGAAAGGCTATTTGGAAAATGATTAAAGATTTTACAACTAGGTAGCTTTTGTCATTTTGGTTAAACTCAAATTTATTCAGCAACATGCAGCATATGAACATGATATTGGCTGAAATAACAGGGACTTGAAGACTGGATTCACTGCCACTGTAACATTTCAGTGGATGTACTAAAACGACGATATTCCCCAACATATTAAGTTTTGGTCTGATCACCACAAAGCCACATGTACACAGTGCTGAACTTGCAGAGCTTAATATGGCCCACATATGCGGGGATGTTGATCCACGACTGGTCAGTAACACATTTTCATTTGGATTGATTCTGTCAGAAGAAAAAAGATCTGCAACTTGGTACATTTTTTTTCTCGCTCTATTGAGAATTACCTTGCATTATTGAGAATTACCTTGCATCATTATCTTGCAATAATCCTGCTTTAGAATATAGATTGCTCTGTTCTTTTAAGCCTATAAGAGCTAAATTATGATTCATCTATAGGTTACACCGACTACGTCTTCCTTTTGATCGGCATTTTGCCAAATGATGATATCAACAAAGGTGCGCAGAGAGAAAGAGAGGGGAGGATGAAGCCAGCCCAGGGGGCAAAGGCGCGTGTGAGAGGGTTGAGTTTCATGAGTCACGGAAGTATTATTATTGAACCCGAGAGTTCACTGATCAGTCACACAGATTGACAGCACACTCATTTATCCCGGGTTCAAACGTCTCTCGGCGCGGTTTGGATGGGGGGGCGTGTGTTTTCCGTTAAAAGCATAATATTACCTGCGCATTATTATCGATTATACTATTACTTTTGATTTTATAACAATGGCATCTATACCAATCCAACATTTTAGTGAGCTACGTTATGTTCTAGCTTGCTACTTTGATTGTATGAAGAAAAAGTGATTGGACACCCCAAAATCGTTACAGTAAATTCGATTTCCTGTTTATTAAAATCAGGTCTGCAATCTGGTAGCTCAGAGTTGGAAAACAAACAAATGACGCCCCCAAATGTTTCCCTACTTGAACGAGTCACAAAGTAATGCACTACTTTTAGTAGGCAACGAGTCCTGAGCTGCTGTGATCATGCGCATTTGTTGTCACGCTGTTTGGCCAGTGAGTCTTTGGCTCCTCACCACTCTGGATCAGCGCATCTTTGCTCAGCAGGTTCAGTGACGCGCTCTCCTCTCCTCACCGGACGCCTTTGAGGACTTCAGGTGTGGTTTTACGCACTAAAATGGAGAATTTGAAAACTTCAAATCCTTTGTTCCACAAGTCCTCGTTCAGCATCAGCAGCTTGTTGTTGAGACGAGACGGGGTGAGGAGTGACCAGGAGTCTCCTTCCCAGTCCCAGAAACTGCGCTCCGCTCATCCAGAGAAATCCAGCCGAGACGGAAAGTTTGACAGTGACAAGAAATGCGACAACTCAAAACAATGCACAGAGGCAGAAACCAAACCGGTGGCTGCAAATGGAAAACCAGAAGGAAATAAGGGAGAATCAAAGAAAGGCAGCGGAGCAGAAGACAGCGTTAAACCTGAGAAACCTCCTTTCAGTTACAACGCGCTCATCATGATGGCGATCCGCCAAAGCCCGGAACGACGGCTCACACTCAACGGCATCTATGAGTTTATCATGGACAACTTTCCATACTACCGACAAAACAGACAAGGATGGCAAAACTCAATCAGGCACAACCTGAGTCTGAATAAGTGCTTCGTTAAAGTGCCGCGCCACTATGATGACCCGGGTAAAGGTAACTATTGGATGCTGGACCCCTGCAGTGAGGATGTCTTCATAGGTGGCACATCAGGGAAACTCCGGCGCAGGGCCACAGCTGGCTCCAAGGCCAAACTTGCACTAAAACGTGGAGGGGGTCGTCTGATGTCCTCCAGCACTGCGACCAGTGTGACCTTAGCCGCAACGGGCTCGTTTTACTGGCCGGTACCGCAGTTTCTACCTCTCCAAACGCCAGTGCGCGCCCACCTTGGCGCAGGAAATTACCTGAGTGCTCATCCCCGCTTCTCCAACCACGCCGCATCGGTTGTTTCACAGCGGTCCCGGCTGAGCGCAACAAGTGGTGCAGATGCCGACCGGTTCGTGCAGACTCACCAAGAGATGTCTTACATTGGAGTCAGCTGCGCGCAATCCCGTCGCCATCAGATAGGCACCGCCTGCACCGCCTTCTCCACATCCATCCCTGCGTGCACCTTGCCGCTGTCGGATCCCTGCTCTTTTAACATGATCTCCGGACAAGCCAGCTACTTTTACTCGCACCAACTACCCTGCGCCGCAACGCTTAGTCCGTGCCAAGAGGAGTGCGCAACGAAGACGTCTCCGGGACTATTTTTTTCCAAGAGCGGTCACTCAGACCTCGGAGGATGCTGTAATGACTTTCCAAATTACTGCCCCCAAGTCAGTTCAAGCCCTCCTTTGTCTTGGAACATAGAAAAAATAGCATAAAGGTTGATACCAAATAATATCCAGGATACTGAAGAATTTAGACGGATCAGATCATCATAATTGAAAGAGTGTGCGTATTGGAATTTCTTGGGTTTATCAAACGCCTGGTTAATGAAAATTATCCTGCAAAATTTGCCCTGTAATTTGTATTAAAGTTAAAGATATCTAAACTAAAATGGGCAGTGTTTTGCACTAGGATTAATCCAAACAGGTGTTGTAAAAATTGTGTCAAATTAACACAAAAAAGAATTTAGAAATTGCACATTTGCTCTTTTCAAACATCATTATACAATGTGACAAGATCAAACGTTTATTATCATTATAAAGTATGTAATTATAAAGGCTACTTGGTCTGAATCTATTGAACTGATTTAATGTTTTCTTTTTATATTTATCTCATTCATTATTTTCCACATACCTGTATGCACATGTCAGTATAGATGAGTGAAAAGATGTTTGCGCGCATGTCAGTTTTAGACCTGATGCCTGCGTCTGAAATTGTTCTACTACAAAGTGACCAAAATTAAATGAAATCACATTTACATTTTAAAAAAAAAGAAAAAAAAAGAAATGATCACTCAGTCTGACGTGATTCATTTTAGCCATGCATGTTGACCGTCACCTCAAAACGCTATTAAAATATTGAAGCTGATAACTGTGGATCAGCTGTTCTCCAGTAGGCGCCGAAAAACGTTCCAGTTAACTTAGTTTAAAAAATGAGTTATAAAAATAAGAATCACGCTTTTAAAAGAAAATTGATTACAGCAAAATGCAACGTGGAATGGCGATTAAACTGCTGTTTTCTGCATTTGTTCTTTTCCATTTTATTAATGTTGCAACTAAAAAATCTTACATTCTTATTTGAATTAGCCTACATGTAACTGAATGATGAATAATGCATTTTTAATTGTGTTTTTTTTCACCTCATTAAAACTTTCTGTTGTTGATTGTTCTCATTTGGCTGTTATTGAATGTTTCTGTTGAGAGGTGAGCTCAAAACAAGGACTTAAGATTAATTGTTTAGTAAAATATGAAATCAAAAGAGGCCTGTTAATAGACCTGTTGTCATCCTCTTCTGTAGGTCAACAGTTCAAAGTGCTGTTGAGGGTTTCTTGAGGAAGTATCAACAGTTTGTAGACTGTGATGTCACTTCAACAGGTAGATGTGACATTTGCAGTCAAATCTTATTGATCTGTCTTGTGTTTCACCCAACGCCTGTTCAACTTTCCTTCACCTCTCCTGAGATATAAATATATTATTTATTTAACAGATGTATGGAGATACAGATAGAGCAGCTTCCACGACGGCTGCCTCCTTTAAACAAAAGACTCTTTATATCAAAAGACCCCTAGCCCGTCACCTCTCCAAGCCCAGTCACATTCATTCACAGTCGCCTGTGGTTAAAGCAGACTGGGCTGGATCAGGTAACTGCAACAGCACTGTTGGCAAACTCACAGTCTAGATAGATGCGAAGATAATAACATTTTCATTACTGGCATGAGTAATTGTGGTCGCAGCAGAGAGTGCAGGAGGACAGATCTGTGAATCAACAGGTTTGGTTTGGTTCTATACCCTGAGGAAAGAAGTAAGAAGATACTGTTTGCTGTTTGTCATAAATAACCACCTTTCTTTGACAGCTCTAATAATAACCACGGAGCTCTAAATCACTGATACACTGGAGTCCAGAGTATAGACACTACATCAATATCAGGTTTCACTCTTGTCTTTAACAGACTATTGGAGTTTGGTTCTGATATATGTTGCTGTTGCTGCTAATCTGTCACTGATCATGTGCTGAAAGTTGTGTAATAAGTAATAAAGAATTGTTTTTTTTAAAGGTCACATACCTACTGTATATCAAAAACATGCCTTTCCAGTGCACCACATGATATAAAGGTGTGATTGGAAATGTGCTGTCTCTTTATCAGGACTTTATTTTACCCTATCAAAATCAGATTGTAGGACCTATTTTGTCAGTTTTGTGAATCAGAATAGACATGGATCATAGTTATCAGTGACTGAACATTGGATAAAAGGAGATCATTTTTTATCAGCCTTTAGCAGTTCCCATCTTCACTTTAATTTAGAATGTGACTGTAATCTAATTTAGGTTCAGCATCACATGTTGCCAACATGTTTTACATTTAAAATGTCTGAATTTAACTGAAATACACAGTTTATAAATGCAGCACGTTATTCAGTCTGCAGCCTTCTGAACAAACACCTTTCATCATCTGTTACTCCACAGTTAACCAATCTGTTACCAAGACATTTCACTTTATTTATAGACGGAGAAGACATTGCAATTTTTTCAGAACTCAGGGAGAGAATCCAAAGAAAATATGAAAAAATGCTCAGGAGGGCCTTTCATTTTTCATAAAGTAAAATATAAGATTTATCTCACCTCCCCACCCCAATGATTGCCGTATAATTCCTAAAAAAAAAAAGCAAAGCTTTGGGCCATAATCATATGAATAAAGCTTTTAAAACTTACTCATTATTCAGTTATTTCAGAGTAATCAAAGTATTTCTTCCTTGCCCATCTGATTTTATGGTTGTAGGTTATTATCTGCTCTCCTACTTGGGCAACTGCAAAAGGGTTGTCAGATTATTGCATCCACATCACATGTAGACTAATACATCACACACACACACAGTGTCAGACCACACTGAGCTCATTTTACGGGCCAACTGTGATCGACAGTTTAAGATATAGGTCTGTTGGCCGAGCTAGGTGTCCTTCATAAAGATATAGTAAAGCTCTGGAAATCAATCCCACACTCTCGCCACTCTCAGCAGCACACAGGCCGCTATTATCCACAGCAAGTGACTTCCACAGGTAGATCTGCCACCCTTTGAAATAAGGTGGGTGGGTTGTACACTCTCAGGCGTCTGTCTGTCTCTTGCCAGAAAGCCAATCTCTCAATGTCTCATTGCTGCTTTGTAGATAATGTAGGCTACATCCCTCTCTCTCCCTCTCTCTCTCTCTCACACACACACAAGCACAAACACACACACTCTCTTTCCCCCCATTCTTGTTGTGTTAAAGAGCAAAACAAAGACATATCTGTTTGGGTCTGCGGTATCAGTCTGGCTGCTCCTCCTGCCATCTCTTTTTTTCCTGTGACAATTACTTCAACAGAGGTGGTTATTGTTAGGTATGAATACCACACCCTTAAAAAGTGTTGTTGTAATAATAATAGTAATTATTATTTATTATTTAAAAATTAACTTCTTATCATTTTTACCTACAACTGAATTCTGCAGAGGATAAAAACACTTCATTACAAGTAAAAGTCCAGCATTGAACAGAGTAAAAGACACATTATCAGTTTAATGTACTCTTAAGTATCAAAATATACTCATTGAGCAGCAGAATGGCCCCTATCAGTGTTATTACTATAAACCTGGGTTATTCTAGCTGATCAATAAATGTGTAATCTGCATTTTAATATTGGAGATATTTGTTAAAAGGTGTATTTTATAGGCTATACTGTTGGGTATAGTTGATTTGCACTGTAAAACCATGTATCGGATTTTATCGTTTTGGGGGGGGGGTTGTTTGGTTTTTTTCCCAAAAAGTCTCTTTATTTATAACAAAGAGGTACAACATCAATGCAATTCGGATTAAATTTAAATTAAATTAAAATTTGAGAAACTTATCTGCAAAGTATAACTATACAACTATACAATGTCTGGTGGAGTAAAAAGTAGAATAATTGCCTTTGATATGAAGCAGTGTAAAAGTATAAAGAAGCACACAATGGATATACACACAAAGTACAAATATATCAATATTTTCAGTAAATAAATAAATAGAGTATTTTACTTTCTACCACTGGTAACGTAGCAACAGTCTAATATGGACTCATGTATGTGGCCGTTAAAATTAAAAGGAGATAATATTGTAATATATAGGCTGTATCAATAATATGATCAAAAACTATTGCAGAAAAATAAGTAAATGTTTGATACGTTTTGGTGAACAGTAATAACCCGGTAGTAGTTAGTTACTTTGAAGCGGGTGTTTGTTGAACCGGAAGTAACTCCATCCACGCTAGTCTGAAGACTCGTTGCGGATACGAAGACAGTCAGTGGAGAACAGACGTGGGGACTGCAGGCTGAGAAACTGCTTTTATTAATCAGCAACCATGTAAGTATCTGTGGAGATCATACCGTCTTCGGCAGAGTGGGCATTTTTCAGCCTCAGAGCCTGAACTTTTAAGTCCCACCAAAATAAACGGTTAGCCTCAGTGCTAACCTCGTTAGCATTTCAGCAAAGGCCGGTTAGCTGGAGCTGATAAACCCTTTGTGTCCCTTCGCTGTCTGTATTTTCAGTCTCCGCTACTTTATAACTACGTCATTGTCACAATAATAAGTTAAAGAAATTATTTGAATTTGCAAAGTTGAAAAGTTACTATTGAGAAATAAAACACGCTTGGTATAAACTAGTGAGCTACATGCTAATAGTGAGGACAAAAGTGTTTGAAGTGCGTTTTTTATTTGTCCCTACTGTTGTTTTGTAAAATATATATATATGTAACCTCATTTTTATAAATTTCCCATTCGGCTTGGATATTCTAGCTCCCTGTCTTTGTCCAAAAAATGCAGATAAACGTACCTAGCTTCATAATAGCACGAGCTTTATGGACCTATCGAAGTAAACACGACGCTGAAGTTAGCTTCCGACTCAGGGTTAAGGAGAACATAAATAATGATATAAGATAAATGAAATGAAATAAAATAGTATAAAGGTTTCACAAATCTGAAACTGTGTTTTAATGAGTCTGTAGAGTCTCCTCGTTAATCTAGTCCAGATTTGACGAGTCTAAGTATAGTGGTTTTTGATCTGGACCTGGTATAATGTGGTCTGGATGGAGAAATATCAGTGAAATCGCCCTCTTTTCAGTTTTCATAAGTAACATAAAGGTTTCACAAATATGAAAGTGGGTTAGTAGTGAAAAACAGAAAATCATCGCTAAAAATAATTATTTATGTTTCCCTTTACTTTTCCCGTAACCGTGAATCGTAAGCAGCAGTCGTGCAGTAACGTTAAACTGCCAGTAACTATAGTAATTAACGCCTGACAGTGGTGTTCTGACTTCTCAAAATTACAGGTAAAACCAACAGTCCACATCTACCGTTGTGTTGCTTAAGTCGAAATGTTTCCTAGGTGGATGTGTTTTTGGACACAGGCCTGGATCGTTTGGTTGTAAATACAGTACCATACCATCCATCATTATGCATTGTTGTGTGTCACTGGAATAGTGGACCAATTTGTGTAGTGGTTTCTGTATGGCCTTTTTTTTTTAGTTAGATTCCTGACATCCAGTTGTAACAAATTATTTATGTACATTTGAGACGAAAATTTAATTAATCTGTAAATAATTACAAAATCTATCAGGCTAATTAAAAAAAACACAATCCAACAACATAACTGAAGATTATTTTGCAGACAGAAAACGTGTAGGATGAAACAACAGTGTATTATGCCTGCCCTTATTACAACCGATTTCTTGTACTATCAAATAAATGTAGAATATTCCTACACTACTAATGGTATAATGCCACTCTGATCATACTTACGTATTTATTAACATTTTAATTGGTATTGTTTCGTGTCAATTTTCAGGAGTCTGTTAACAAAGCCCAAGTCAGAGATGACCCCCGAGGAGCTCCAGAAACGCGAAGAGGAGGAATTTAACACTGGCCCCCTGTCTGTGCTCACGCAGTCAGTCAAGAACAACACACAGGTCCTCATTAACTGTCGCAACAACAAGAAGCTGCTCGGAAGAGTCAAGGCTTTTGACAGGTACTGATTCCAGTCCACTAACTTATTACTTAACAGATTTTAGTGCAAAAAAAGAGATTAATACTTGTTTATATTCACTATTTCGTAAGTGCATGTATTTCCCATTTTTGTTATTGAAGTCAAGATGGTATTTTTACTGATATCAATATACTGATATCAATACTGATATCTCAAAGATATGAGCGCAGACTACTTAAAATCAGATATTTTATAAAGGATAAAGTTATTTTTTTCACAACATTGTCAAGTGTATGAGATGTATTTTCTTTCTACAGCAGCTTGATACTCAGTGAAGTTAGATAATACATTTTTCCTGTAAAAAAATGGATAATTATTGTCACAATGTAAAAATCCTACTGGTATCAAAGTAAATGAAAAAGCACCCTAATGTCCTTGTTATTAACAAATTAAACATCAATATTGGTGCGGTATCACAGGAAGAGTTTGATATTGGTCTTGATTTTGCATTTCTAATCAATTGTTGCATACTGACACCATCTCTTTTTATGTTTTATTCAATCCCACATATATAGCCTTCTTTTCAGGGGTTTTTGTTTTCAGAATCAGTAATATTGTTCTATTGCTAATGCTATCATTTCAGGCATTGCAACATGGTGTTGGAGAATGTGAAGGAGATGTGGACAGAAGTTCCCAAGAGCGGGAAGGGAAAGAAGAAGTCTAAGCCAGTGAATAAGGATCGCTACATTTCTAAAATGTTCCTCAGGGGAGATTCTGTCATCGTTGTGCTGAGAAATCCTCTGATCACCGGAAAATGAACTGCTTACTAGTGCCCAGCTGAACCACACAATGGTCACAGAGCCTTTTTTTCCCTTTCTTTTTCCTTTTTGTTGAAAGATTTAAAGCAATCTGTGGACTGTCAATAATGGAAACCTCTTTGTTATGTTTATTTTGTTGTTGGATCGCTGCAGTCACTATTGGGTAAGATACAGCGTCAAAATGGTGTCTGTACTGTTTGGAGAGCTGATTAGATTTGATGGTTTTGGTTTGTCTACAGAAATCTTCTGTATTTTTCATTTTTAATAATAAAAGTGATGAATAGATTCAAGTGTGTGTGAAGGTTTTTATTTGCACTTAAAGTTTTGGTTTAGTTTTTATTTAATCATACTAGTTTCAGATGTCTAACATTAATTTTGATAAATCTGTTTTAATCATTTTAACTCTCTTTTTTTAATCATAACTGAGTGTTTAGACATATTACACCAGTTATTTGCTTCCATTCCTCAAACCTATATTGTGATTTTTTTTTTAAAAGTCCTCATCTAATGCACACTACATCAGATGTATCAGAGAAAGCTGTGGTGAAAACTTGTTTTTTCTTGGGTATCCTTGCCATCCCCCTCCCTCTCCACCACCTCCCCCTCCTCCCGCTGTCACCCTTTCACTCTCCCCTGACGGCATCTTATGTGTCAGGCTTGATTTCAGTCAGCAGCGCTCAATATGCGACAAACTGCCGTTTAAAGGCCCTCTGCATTATTAATGAGACCAGATGTGCTGACTGTCACTCCACACCCTGATCTCTCTCCCATTTCGGGCTGTTCCTCTCTGCTGCTCGGCCCCTCCTGACCACTTTGTTAATTGTCTTAATAGCTTAACAGCAAGTGTCACCTTACGTCTCTCTAAGGTTTGGCACCTAACTTCTGTTCTCTGGTGCTCTCAGATTTAGTGGTCAGGTGAAGTGTACTGGATTTTAATTGTATGAGTAAATAAAAAGGCTGTCTGTATATTTTACAAATTTTGAATCAGTCCCTCTGGTTTTATCTCTAGGCTTCATAATAAAAATAGAACCACCTGAAGGGCATTTTTGTGTCCAAAACTATTCTATTAACTCCAGCATACCTGAGACCAGCACCTGTGGGTGGGCAGTGAGCCCTGTTTGATTTACAGCTCTCAGGTGAAGCCTGCTAGAGCATTGAACATGCATGCAGTGAACTTTCATGACTTTTCCTGATAATCCAATGTTATCTATTTTACTCCTGCTTCAGGCATATCTCAGCTTCAACCAAAAGTTTGAGGGAGATCATGTTGCAGGGGCCACAAAACTGACAAGTTTTTGCATATAAGTGGCCCAAGGCAGAAGGAAACACAGCAGCTGCCCAGAGCCCTGTGGACACCAGGAGGCCCCCAAATGACTCATCTAATTAAAGTGTTCAAGTGATTTTATCTTTATTGTACAGTTTTTCTATTTGCACTTTTCATACAAAGGAACCTGCACTGAGCAGATTTAAAGGTTTTAAGTTAAGGTTTATCTACTAAGTATTTATAGCACCTTATTAAACAAATTTACAAAGATTTACAACAAAAACAAAAGATTAACTCATGAGGATCAACAAGATAAACATTTAGATGAGAAAATGGCCTAATAAGAGTAAAATAGATGCAAGATTGCAAGTAAATTATACATATCTCTTCATTGTGACTGAACCTTTAGTTTAAAGGAAGTTTTGCACTGTAAAAAAAAAATCAACCGAAAAGATTCATACTGTTTAAACCTGTAGCTTTTTGACTTCTATCTACTAAAAGGAGTTAACTGCGTAGAACCATCCAGGGTGCTTTTTTTTGTTTTGTTTTTTAACCAAATCTTGACCTAAGTTTAACCAGTATACTTTACTGTAACCTCAACCCCAAACTAAACTAACTAAAACTGAACAATGTGTAACACAATGTAAGTACAAATGTATTAGGGCCTGGGCGATACTGGATTTTTGGGGCCAATGCCCCAATATTAGGGTGTAAAAAAATTCCATTATTAATGTATCGGCTGATAATCTACAATTCTCTAATACATAAAACCTAAAATGTAATTATCAAACACTTGTGACAAAGATATGTAATGAAGGCAGGATATTTTACAGTTTAACAAAAAACTAAAAAAAAAAATGTAAATATTTATTAAACTTGAATTATCAAAAAGTGTCAAATATACATAAAATGCTGCCAATATAACTTTAAAAAATAAAAATATATATGTCAGCGCATATCAGACAAAATATACACCAATACCGATATATCTGTGATAGGCCAATATCGGCTGATAATATTAGCTGACCAATATATCGGCCGGGCTCTAAAAATGTATAAAAATGTTACAATAAATAGGACCACACGTTTCATGGTCCATGATATGGAATACTGGATTTTGTACTGAGCTGTGCTCCAGCTGAAGATCTGTCATACTGTGGTGCAATAAGGCTGATTTTGGCTGGACATCATGTGCTAGACTTAAATCCAAATTCAGACCGTTTATGAGAAGTCATCTATCTGTCTACAGATCTCCTTGGCTAATATTGATTTGCAATCACATGCCTTTATTTATTCACTAAACTTTCTACAGCCACAGAGGTCTGGTTCTCACCAGGGTCACAGCACAATAACAGCTGCAGTTTCAGTCATTGATAACATTGTCTCCCCCCTGGATAAAAAACAATTCTGTGCCACTCTCCTCATTGACCTTTCAGAAGCATTTGATACCATTAATTATAAAATCCTACATCATAACAGTCTATACATTTAGATGAAGCCACGCTTAATTGGTTCCATTCTTACAGAGAGAACTCAGACTGTTGTTGCTGATGCTGCTTAGTCAAGCCCTCTTACCATCAGAAATGGGGTGCCACAGGGGTCTATCCTTGGTCCATTGCTGTTTACATTATATATAAGTAACTTCCTAATCAATACTTAAATGTCCATTTTTTTGCAGGCTCAACCTCAGCTCAGGCCCTGACTCGTCTTCAGGCTGCTTTTGATGCTTTCCAAACATTACTGCTTAATCATAGACTAGTCTTAAATGCAGAAAAGAACAAGTACATGGTATTCTCCACCTCCACCAATGACTCTGACTATCCTGGCATCAAAACTTTAATGGCACCCATATTACTGTTGCTAAGTCATATAAATACTTGGAAATTTGGCTTGACAGCAGACTATTACTCAAGATTCATACTCAATATTTGACTCAGAAATTAAAAATCAAACTAGGCTTCTTGTATAGAGTTAAAGGTTGTCTATCTTTTTTAAACTGTAAAATTATTATGTCATCAACCTTCATGTCTGTCCTTGACTACTGATATATTCTGTGCTCTGCTCCATCATCACTTCAGCAGTTGAACCCTATGTATCATAGTGCATTACTCTTTATCACAAATGGCAAATTTTATACATTATTCTCTGTATCATGAGGTTGGTTGGATTCGCTTACAGACAAGAAGAAATAACCATCTCATGTTATTCAGCTATAAAGCTTCCAAACTACCTCACATCTGTTCTTTCATTGAAATCTAGTAACTACAGTAACGATCCAGTAACTACTTGACAATAGACATTCCTCATGTTCACACTAATGTTGGCAGAACTGGTTTAAGGTATAATGCACCTTTTTAAGTGGAATGAACTGCAAACTGCACTCAAACATAAAGCTTTATTATCTGACGTTTTTTATGATTCTTGTAACTGCTTTTATTAAAACTCAGGTCTTTTTTTCATCTCAATAAGACTACTTGATTAAATCTAAATATATATATATATATATATATATATATATTTATGTCTGTGCCTAGTGTTATCAACTGTGCTTTCAGCCAAACACTACATGTAAACATGGATGACTAAAAAGGACAAAACATCATAAAGTGTTTCAGTAAGGTGTTGGGACAAAATCAGCTAAATTCTCCTTGTCATAGATTCTCCAGGTTTGTGGTATTCTGCCGTGAGGATGAAGACCATTCTTCCTAAATATGTTAATTCAATGTTTTAATGATGGTTTTGGAAATCTCTTATAGGAGTTTAAATGGGCTGGTGACAGTGAGGGCCCTAGACAGGATTCATTTTGACATTCATCAAACCAGGATCATGATGGCCAACAGATTCCCATCTTAGTTCCTTTATGCACTCAGTGAATTAAGCAGCTGTTTAGGGCTTGGTTGCCATCAGTGGACCCCCAAATAAATGCTGCATATATAAGCCAAGTTTAAGCTTCTGATACAGAACAACTTTGAATTATATATAATAATTATATAACTGGCCCCACTATGAGCAGTGAGCACCAAAGTGTTGCTGAAGATCTTTCCAGCAACATGGGGAACGAATATCTTCACTTGACACTTTTTTATATATAGCCCAATCCACAAAAAAATTTAACTCTAAAGGTTATTTTGGATTAAATAATTACCATCTCAGCTGCAACATCCTGGGACAGAGTGATGTCAAACAGCGGGTGGGTCTATTTGGAGATGCCTCGGATAAAAACAACTTTGAGGACCACATGTGTTGAGTGTCATGATGCGCTTCTCTCATGTTACTCATGATCTCAAAGACAAGTCAAAAAGTCTCTTTCCCTCCAGATTTCGAGGGGTTAGAGATCCATGAGCAGGAAGGCAGATGTTTTATTCAGTAGGTAAGCGATAAGAGGGGGGAAGTGTGATTATGATAGCGATCGGCCATGAACCGATACTCGAGCCTCCGAGCAACGCGACACCCTGGAGCGCATCGATCGTTCCGGTAACGGGAGCCGCCGCCGCAGTTTGTTTTCAAGCAGAGCAGAGTCCGGGTGTCAGAGCCGCCGGGCCAGGTGGAGGGAGAGGAGGAGGAGGAGGAGGATGAGAGGATATCAGCTCCGTAAACACACGAATCACTCATCTCTCTTAAAGTGTGAATGACAGTAACTGCAAGGACACATTCAGTGACAGCCAAAACAAGACGGATCAGGTGCATGTAGACCCGGCCTATTTACAAACAAGTGCTGTAGTGGGAGAGAAGATGCCCATAACACAACTATTTTATTCTGATACACTTTTAACCTTAATCCTACTGACTTTTTGTCATTGTCACAGGTGTTTTATTCTATCATTCCAATTATCATGTCTTTGTAAATCAATTTGTTCCTTATTACTTCATATCATTGTTTTCTGTTTCTGTTTTAATTGGTGCTTTAAAAAAAACAATGTATTGGGGTCCAGGGGGGCCCCAGTTAAAGCACCCAGTTCCGCCTGTACAGTTTTTATAGATGGAACTATTTGTTGAGTTCATGTTTGCCATGGGTCCTAATTTAAAGTATCACACACTATCAGGGGGAGAAGGAGAACTCTGTCAGTCTTTCTGAAGGCTTGGTGGAAAGATTGTACTCGGGACAAAGGCTGCAATTTGTATTAAAGAAAAGTGTATATTTTCATTTTACACCATATGCAAATGAACTGTAACTTTCTTAAAATAATACCAATCTGTTTTTAGATGGCATTAATTACATAACTAATGATGTATTGAGAAGTACTAAGTCAACATTTTGCTGTGATGGTTGTTTCTTACAGTAGTTTATTCTTGGGGGCATCAGTCTGTAGTCCTTGTGTGTTAAATATTGGTAGGATGAGGGTTAAATGTCTATAAACTTTTACTGGGACAATAAGGATTATTATTAGGTTTCAATAGTCCATTACATGGGTTTAGTAGTTTGCCATCAGCAGGACTGTAGCCAGGACTTTAGAAATATGATCCTGAGCCCAGGTTTCCCCAGCACAACACCACCAATGTAAGAAATTTGTGACCACCAAAAAACATTTTAAAAAAAAGAAAAAAAAGAAGAAAAAAAAAGTCATTTAAAATCTAATAAAATTTTTGAATATATTAAAATCACAAAGTAATTTTATTGATACATTTAATTACATATTTTGTTATTTCCCTATATGAAAAGTAAAAGATATTTAGATATCAGATGTTTAGACAAAAACAAAGAAACATCTGAATCAGGCTTTAAAAACTCTAATATGCATAATATATACTACAATGTAAAATCCTTTGATGTCCAGAAATAGAGAGACATGACCTCGGTGTAATAATGCTTATAGCTAATATTTAGATTTAATACACTATCATTTTTCTGTTCATATAATATCAAAGTGAGATATTTGTAATGTGTCATTGCATTTAGGATTTAGGATAACAAAATGAAAAGTGGAGCTGTTGGAAAACATCTTCACAGATGTTGTTTTTTTTTTATGTAAAAGCTGATAGTTGATATTGTAATATAACATCATAATGTTATTTTATTCTTTGACTCTTAAAGGCCTGCTGTGGCTCTTTTCGAAGGAGACTTGACAAAGACAAGCATCAGCTAAAAAAAAACTGATTGCACAACAGAAGAAAATACAGGAATGCAACATTGATAGGGGATTTTTTCCAGTAAACTGCTGCGTAAATGTTTCACATAGACATCTGTGTGTAATATATTATGGTCACATTGCCATCTAGTGGATTATAAAAGTAATGTAGAGGTTTCCAGCAGAGATATGCTTTGACCTGACTGACTGGTCCTTTTCATTTAACACGGTCTGTGTTTAGATCCAAAATACATTTACTGTATCATGAAAGCATCATCATCATGCTTTATCATGCTTTTTTTTTCATAGAAATCTGCCTGTCACATGTAATCTTTCTTAGAGTAACTCAGTGCTCTGGTATTAAAATAAAAACAAAAGTTTAAACTCTAAAACCAGAAAATTTTACAACAAAAATAATTTTATATTCTTGGCTTCAGGATATTATATATATTAGTATACACTGTCAGTGTGTAATGGTGCCTTAAAGGGGGTGTTCAGGGCCTACATGTCATTTCAGCTTCTCTCTACAATCCCACTGCTGTCCTTTACTTAACTGGCCTCCAGCACAGACCTCTTAGTGAACAGTTGTGTCTCGCTCCCCTCCTCCAGCCACATTCCTCCCCTGTAAAAAAGGAGATGGGGTGAGACTTAGAATACTTGAGTAACAATAACACTCATTGAATTTCCTTCAAAAACTATGAATTTGTGGAATGTAGTCAATAAATCATGTGCAGTCTCATATACATCCCTGTCCGGCTAAATGCTGCCAACTTCAGCCTCCAGACTGACACTTTGTTTCTTTGGCTGAAGTTGTATAATTCTCTTTATTCGTCTGCTATTCAACCAACAGTTGGGACCGAGGCTTTCAGACGCTGCCTCGGGACTGTGTGCCTCGACAACTCCTGGATACTCTGATGTAAGCTGTAGTAGAAGTGCAGTCTGTTTACATAATAGCATCTTTTCTCTTCAGACACACAGGCTTAAAAGTGTAATTCAGCCCAGTTGACCAAGAACATCCACTTTGTCAAAATCCATGTTCTCCCTCTTTGTCTTTTCATTTTCTTCTGCATCTCCTCAACCTTTAACAATACCTCCAAAACACCTTCGTCTCTCCATCATAGCCACTCGACTCCACCACGTCTCATGTAGGGCCACTTCGCAGGTCTTCTGTCAGGCTGCCAGCTGTGGACGGTGTTGACCGACTGACGTCAAGCCGTGGAAATAAAGCTGCGGTGAAGGGGAGGAGGCCAAGAGAAACCTAAAATCACTGCATGACTGTTTCTAATTCTTTACGGGCTACTTTCTGGGAAGCAGACCAACTTTTTGTGTCTGCGCCAACATATATCACACAAACACCTACGCACACACAGCTCACAGGATCTGGTGTTAATATCTGCAAAGCTGCACACTCAGCGGAAGAAAAGAAATTGGGGGTTTACTTGACAGTTTGAGCTTTAGTAGTCAGCAGGGTTAACAGGGGGCACATGGCTCAGAAATACCAGACTAACAGTTGCTCAGAACAGTCAAGGATCAAGGATATCTTTATTATCCCTGAAGGGTAATTTGTTGTTCATCAAGCAGTAACCAGACAAACAATAACACATAGACAATAAATACAGTAAAAAAAAAAATCAGAGTTGTTTAAAAGGCCAATGGCAGCAGGGACAAATGAGTTCATGAGTCTATTGGTTGTGCAGACTGAAGCAACTTGACTTGAACTATGTATATCAGTGTGTGTGTGTGTGTGTGTGTGTTGAGACTAAAGGCATATTGGCTTTCTGGATGTTTACACATGCCAAGCAGACGTAATGCATTCCTTTCTCATCCCCTCTTCCACTTCTGTCCCCATTAGGAAGAAGGAGTGCTTTTAGTGTGTACAGTATCTCAGTGTTGAAAACTGGGCCATGTGAGGCATCGGACTCCTTTTTCCTTTCATTGTTTGAATTGAATTAGAGAGTATTAGGCTACTTCTGCGTGTATTGTGGGTTAATTAAAATATTTCTGCGGTTCAGTATAGAATATTTGTTGTGTCTTGCCCTGTCCATCGAATCAGCTTTCCTCATTCCAGAAACATTACTCATTTAATGCTGCAGAAAGTCTATCTATGGAATAATTGAACGGCTGGCCACAGTAGCTAGGAGAAACCTGGAGTTAGCCAGACAGCCAGCAGGGCGAGGTGGAGGGCTTGGCTTGGATGAGATGCTGCCTTCAAGTGCTATTGGATATTACACATATCAACCGCCAATTTAGTATGTGAGACATTGCTGGAATGACCAGCTTGTCAAATGTGATGTGTATGGGGGGATGATACATGTGGGACACTTGATATTGATCTGTGGAGGTCAAAATGGAGGCTGTGGGGGGTCTTGTAGTCCTGTGGTTATAGGATTAGATGACAGCTATGTACTGTAGTGACATGGATTTGACATGGATGAGGTGTCAAAACATGGCAACCCATTCATTACCAAAAAAAAGAGAGAGAGAGAGAGAGAGAGAAGGAAAATATTGGAGGGGCTTTCTTTGTGTCTGCTGTGCTGATATACTTTTGGGGCGCATTAATCATTACTGCAAGCTGTTTTAAATTCTTAGTTTTGACATTTCACTTGTACTCTAAATTAGATTTTGTTGCCAAATGATAAACCACAATGATCCATGGGTACAGATGCCATCGTAACTTCAGAGACTAATATGTTCCCCTTAACATTTCTTATGAAACATTAATCATATTACATGGTTAGAGGAGTGCATTTCTACCATATTTCACATCGAGAGGAGATAATGGAAAGCATGTGTTCATTTCTACCTTTGGCAGTGGCTGTCTGACCGTTCAGGGCTCAGACTCCCACCTGTATCAGGCTTCCTTTTGTTTAATTACCACTCTAATAATGTATTTGTTTTTTATTTTGTTTTATGTCTGTTGGATTTTATCTATAATTGTGTACAGCTGTATAAATAAATGTTCTTACTCATTTGCAGTAATAGGTTATACATGCAGGTGTCTGTACTGTCTTAAGTACAAAAAGAGGAAGAAGTACTTGATGAGTAAATGAGTGATCTAGTTCTGACGACCAGGCTACGCTTGGGCAGGTTATGAGTTGCATTTGACAGAGATAACAAGGTTAAAATGCTCACATGGTAATTAGTTGATATACTGAAACTTAAACAGTTGATGTTAACATTAGTTATTTTGTGATCATCAGTAATGAAAGAAGTATTGAGATCTTTTATTTCAGTAAAAGCAGGAATATCTCAAAGTAAAAGTACTCCATTATGAGTAAAGGTCCTGTTACCTAAGTAGAGGAAGTATTAGCAGTAAAAATACAGCAGAATAGCTTTGTCAGAATGATATATTATTGGATTATTGTTAGTGTTTAAGGCAGGCTTACTGTATATTTGTTGTAGCTGGTTAATACTATATACAGTCAGGTAGTTTAACAAAGGTTCAAAGGTTTTATTTGTCACATACAGGGTTGTACAGTGATCTATGGTTTTGCAGTGAAATGACAAAATGACATTCTGGTAGCACCATACACTGCAAGATTGGATAAAATAAGAAGAGAAAAGAAGAATTAAGGGGGGGAGGGGGGACTTTGGGGATTATAAAGAAATACAGAGATATAAAAAAGGAAAGATTTAAGAACACATTACACGGAAAAATAACCACGTCTCAGGAGAACTTCATAGACTATGAAATTGCCTCTGCATCCTTTATAAGGTAACCTTTATAAGCTAATAATTTGCTTTTTATGCAAAATGTTCATTTTCGAAACAACTAGTAACTATCAAATAAATGTTGAGCGAAAAATACAATTTCTCTCAGAGAAATGTAGCAAAAAAAGGAAATAATTGTGCTTAAATGTAGTTGCTTTGGTAATTATAGCTGTTTACTTCCACTTTTGGTTATCATATTTCTAATTTCTGTCCCTGTAGCTTTCTGTTGCCTCGCTTTCAAAATAAATCACAACAAAAAGTCATTGAAAGTGAACCATACTGACTGATTCGGGGTTTTTCTCGAGGCGCACGTGAACGCACCACGGGATTGAAGCCTACTTTGAAGCTGGCGGGTTGGGCCACACTCCAATGAATTTACCCAGACCTACCGACCGACCGACGGAGAGGGAAAAAAAAGTCTGGCGCAGACACACGAGTCTAATCTGTTAGAAGCGGAGCTCTCATAGTGTGAGGGGAAAAAGTTTTGCCTTTGGTCGCAGCGGCGCTTCTTCTCGGTTTCACCTCTTTAGCTCGTGGAAACCAATGTGGGATAGTGATTGGAGTTGACAAGCCCGCTCCACTACTGTATCTACTCCCCCCTCCTCTCCGCTCCACACAACCAGGAAATCGTCGAGGTGTGCTTCTTTATCCCCGCTAGTGGCTACCCCGTTTGCGGGTGTAGATGCGCTTTTTTCCGCCCGTTTTCCTCGTGTTTTTATTTCACTAGTTTGACTTTTAACGCTGAGCTTCAGCTCTGAAGTCAGCCAAACTTGCCGACGAGGAGAGGATCTCCACTCTGGCCGAACAATGAGGTGGGTAAAGCGGCTCAAATCCCTTCATCTTCATTGTGTTTCCAGGCTACATTTTGCGTTTCGGCCACTAGTTTCACAAAGGCGACTGGTAAATTCCCACAATATATGACCTCTTTAGAGTCTACTTAGTAGTTAAATCGCCACAGCGGCTGTTTTCCGACACATTAAAAAAAAAGCATTTCTTACTCAGAAATAAGTCGAGCTTCTTGCTGTCGTGGTGTCGTTACAAAGTGGCACACATGAGTGTGTGTGTGGCAGGTTTCTGTGACCTTTGTGAGTCAATAACTGGATAGTGTGCGCAGGCCTATAAGAAAGTATTTTAGTCGAAATGACAGCCTAGTTATACCTGTTCAAATGTCTGAGCCTTTGAGGAAATATTAACATGTTGGGGTAGTTGAGCCGGTCAGATGACACCAACATTGTTACTGTTTCAAACTCTCCATGTTGACTCTATTGTTTTGCTCCTCTGGCTGCAGTGCTTGCTCCTATATTTGAGTACTAACATGTAATAAAACCATTCAATGAAATCTTATTCGCTTCTCGTAGGTGAGCAGCAGTGTATTTACATCTATGTTAAAGGTTAGGGTCATTTATAGAACACATGAGAGGGGTTGAGGGTCTTGCTCAAAGACACTTCAGCAGGGTGGACTCTTGTCTTTACTGGGGCTCCTTCAGCTGCAGGATCACCACTTGGCCAGCCCGCTCTCTCCCCAAATGCATTTGCTGTTTATGTCATGTCATGCATTCCTCAGCCACACATTAAAACCCATCCCTCTCCTACTATTTGTCTCCCTCTGGGAGTGCAGGGGGTTTTGCATCGGGAACAAAAATTGCTCAGTGGAAAGCTCATGTCCACGAATTCCACATCCTGTCACAGCCTGTGCAGTTGGCAATTACATGCTTTGAAGCCGCAGCTCCTGGCTGGGGCCTATTTTTTTCTTTCCTTTTCCTTACATATTTAAACTGAGTAGCGCTCTACTCAAGATGTAGCTTGAGTCCTTTTGAAAGCTTGAGAGTTTAATTCTGGGCTGTGAGCTACAGTGTTGCACAGTAAAGGTGGTGCAGGGCTGATAACCTGTGTGACTAGTTCTTTATCTCAAACCTCTTGTGTTGCCCTTTCTGCAACAATATATCTCAGCTCAGGCACATGGGTTGGTCCGCGGTTTGTGTTTGTTTTGCATATTTCTTCATATTAACTTTGGTTTCAGCAGGAACAGGAGGCACTTGAACCGCCTAAAGTCCTGCCAAAGTCACCGTGATGCGTCAAACATGTGCTGCTAACGAGGCTAGGCCTGCAACTAACGATTATTTTCATTATCGATTAATCTACTGGTTATTTTTTCGATTATGCGACGAATCGTTTAGTCTACGAAATGTCAAAAAGTAGTGGGAAAACTGTCCATTAATTTCTCAGAGCCCAAAATAACATCTTCATATATGTTGTTTTGGTCGACCAACAGTTCTAAACCCAAAGATATTCAGTTTATAATGATATAAAACAGAAAAAAGCAGAAAATCCTCTCATTTTAGAAGCTGGAACCAGCTGATTTTTGGTGGGGGGGTTTTTTGCTTGAAAAATCACGGACATGATTAATCGACTTATGAAAATCATTGCTGATTGTTTTTCTTTTGATCGACTAATCGATTAACCGACTAATTGTTACAGCTCTGATTACGGTAATGCAATAATCAGCAAAGACACTGCTTTAACATACGTAGTTCTAACTGTCAATATGAAATTTTGTGCAGCCCTGTGCTGAAAAACACAAGAGCATACCTGTGGTGTATGAGTGATTGTCAGACATGCAGGTACACAACTCTGACACGGCAGTCTCGCCACCAAGGTGCGTAATAAAATGATTGCACATGACACACAAAGATAAGAGCACTGTTTTATGGTTAAATTGCTCCACTGCACTCAATAGATACCATAAACCGCTTCAGCGAGGCACAAAAACACACAATACAAAGTGTCTACATTAAGTGCACTTGTAACATGGAGTGGTTCTCGTTGTATTTGGGGACGTCTGGCTTGTTGATGATTAGGGATGCAATGATTATAGGTTTTAATGGCACAATAATAGTTGGAGGAAAAGTCACTTCTCATGATTATTATGCGTTCATTTATTTCACAACGCCACGGGTGGATAAAATCACATGAGCATGTTTTGTTTTGAAGAGGAAGCGCAAGACACGCACTTCACCAAGGATCCTGCAACGGAGGGTTCAACTGCAGCAGTATTAGAGGTAGCCTTAGGTGAAGGTTTAAAATAGAGTGTTTTTAATTATTCTTATTCAGTATAAGATAAACTTTATTGATTCACTAGGGGCAAATATTACTAATGTAGGTATAATAATTAATCTAATTTTACATGTGGTGTTATAAAAATCTATTATTGCTTTTTTATTTGTTTTTTTTGTTGCAGTTTTAGTAAAAATGACAAAGAAATAAAGAACATCTCTTATGCAGGTGTTATTAATCACTGAAATGTAATTAATTAGATCCTATGGCATAGTGCTGGAAGTCTACAAGATCCTAATGTTAAGTTAGTCTTTTACACCTGACTCATCGACCTACCGTACAAGCGTTTACTCAACACAGATGGGAGGAAGCAACAGGATGTAAATGGTCACACTGTAGCTCTTGAGGGGATTACATGCTGATTTGGTGAGCCTTTATTTATAAATGGTGCAATGCTCCTTTTCCTGCTTTGTTGTTGTTGTTGTTGGTTTACGTTGCACTGAAAGCCCAACTCTTAACTCACCGCTACTTTGACTATAAGTGACATATTTCTATTTAATTCCCTACCGACTCAATGTTTCATTAAGTAACCTGCCACTAAAGTAATGGTTTTCTAACTTTGTTATTACTTAGTCTATTACCTTCACTTGAGCATGTATAGCTGGATGCTGATCTCGAAGATGTTGTATTAAAGGGAAACTTTGGTATTTTTCAACCCGGACCCTATTTTCCCATCATTTTTGTGTCTTAGTGACTAATGGGAACAGCAGATTTTGAAACTGGTCCAATATTGAGCGAGAGCACTTCAGCTGGCAGCTGCTAAACGGAATGTAATGTAATCCGATGGGGCAATAACACACCGTCAATGTATGTCCATTAAAAGTGCTTGTTTTTGCCACTGACAGGCTCAGATTGTTATTATAAGTGTCTGATAGCGTTGTGGGAAGGACCATACAGATATAAAATGTTTCTCTTTGAACATTTTATATCTGATCCAGTCTGTCACTGTGTCTCACCAAGTCTCGCTCAAGGAGAAGTCTCGCTCTGAAATCTTGCGAGAGTTAAGTTGTTGAAATATGCTAAATATTCATCCATGACTTTGAAAATCTTTTAGATAACACTAAGCTATGCTTTCTCTACTTCAACACAACACACTCCTCCCAGCACTCCTCTCTGCAACCCTGTCATGGCTGAATATTTAGCTGATTTCTACAGCAAATCTTGTGAGATTTATGAACGAGACTTCTCCTTTAGCGAGACTTGATTAGACACAATACCAAACGGACCGGATCAAGCGAAGGGTAAAGAAAACGTTTTATTTCTCTGTATGGTTCTTTCCATAATGATGTCAGACACTTCTAATAACAATCTGAGCCTGTCAGTGGCAAAAACAAGCACTTTTAGTGGACATACATTGACTGTGTGCTGTTGCCATGTTGGATTACATTGCAGTCTGTTTCACAGCTGCCAACTGCAGCGCTCTCGCTCAATACTGGACCAGTTTCAAAAATGGTTGTCCCCATTAGTCACTTAGACACAAAATAGGGTCCAGGTTGAAAAATACCAAAGTTTCCCTTTTTAAGTTTGAGGTGTTGGAGATCCGTCTTCTTGAACAATCCCCTATCCATTCTTTATGTATCCAAAATACTCCCACACTGACAATTTAAGGCGTTTTGGTGAATACAGTGCTTCAGTTTTGGGTCCCTCAGACATTGTCAGAACACTTCTCATTTCCTTTAGCTAATGTTGCCCCCCCTCATAAATAAATAAGGGGAGTTGCTCTCAGCAGCACGGCATTTTAAGCTGGTACACCAGGTTTGTTTTGGTTCCACCTGCAGCTTGCCGGTTGCACCTATGGACATTTTTTTTCATTGGACATTTTTTCTTTTACACAATTGTCTAGTTTTGTTTACAACCGTTGTTCATAGAAAAAAAAACATACCATAATGTCCCCTTTTTTGAGAGTGAGAACAGAAACACTCGGTTTAAAGTGCGGTAAATAGTGAAATCAGTTAATCGCTGCATCCCTGTTGATGATTGTAGGTCTATCTGGATATTGCTTTGACTGACCCTCCATTGTGGCCTGAACAGTTCATGTCACCTTGTATAATAGGTAAAGACTGGAATGCAGCTCCGTGTTCATGCTCATTGTCATCCGTCCCCGTGGAATGTAAATGTTGACACAGAAGTGCAGTCGATTGGTCAAAAGTTCAACGATTTCCCCCAAACGAACAAATGGCTCAGTAATACATCTTGACTTAAAGCTGCCTTTACATCTGCAGTCAGCAGAAACGTCCTGCCATCCCACTCGTTGTCGTCTCCGCTGTCTCTTCAGCGCACATCTGCCTTCCCAAACATAAATTCATATTACTGTGAAATTTAGAAACTCCCCTCTGAGTTTTTCTTCCACATTTTTGTCACGGGGAACGAAAATGACTTGTGTTTACAGCACCGCATCAGCATTTCGGACTATGTTATCCTTGGGTTAGGTGGTGCTGGAAGTGCGTCATCATCTGCTTTATGATTCACTGTTATTGTAGGAGAGGTGACTCTCGTCTACACACCTGTGACTCACTGACTGGGTTTCTCTGACTAAAAGACCTGCCCTATCTGACACCAGCTGTACGGCCGCCTCAGGCTCAAGTATTCCCAAATGTGATGCGAGAACACACGCAGACAGGTGTAACACATCAGCTTAATATACCATCTGCAATCTAACGAGTTCCCTGCGCTCAGTTTAGAAGCTCTACGTGCCTGGAAGCGATGCCAACTGGGCTCCTCCGCTTTTCTCCCGACACTCTCTTGAGCTTATTATTGATCAGTCTTAAAAGCAGGGAAATGGCCTCCTCCTCAGTCTCCTCCGTGTCTCCACTCCAGCCTTTTTCTGTATATGCAAAAGCTGGCAATAACCGGAGAGGAATGCAGCTCTAACAATGATTTTTGCAGTTTTGCTGTCATCTCTCCTTCCTCTATAAAAACTTCCCACTTCTTGACCCTATGTCCCAACAGGCCAGCAGTAGCTGTGTTTTTTTTTTTTCTTTTTAAAGGCATTTAGCAATATTAGTGTGCATGTCCATTTAAGGATAACAAGATGAAACTCATTGGTGTTGCGATAGCAGTGTGTTCATGCCTTTGTGTTGCATAATGTTCATAGCAGTGAGTCTGGTGTGTTGGGATGCTAATTTTTCATGTCTCCACTTGTTCTCCCGATTCCCTTGTACAGTGTGATTTTTTTTTTTTTTTTTTTTTTCTTTTGAAGTCTGATATCAGGAGCTTTCTTTAAACCGACTCAACAGCAAACAGTGTCACTCCCTAAAATCAAAATATTAAGCAAAGAAATTTGATCCTGATGTATTTTTTTCCTGGGTACGGCTGTGTACAACTGAACTGATGTTAGCAGTGATTCTAATTTATCTTCACAGGTTTTTTTTTTTTGCAACATACCCAGATATGTAGGAGACACCCTGCATATACCCCAAATGATTGCGCTTTGTAGAGTGAACATAAGCACCCTCTTTTTCATTTTGTTTCTCAACCAAAGACCTCTTAATATCCATGCTCCCCCCTGTGCCCCGGCAGCAATAATAATTCGAGGTAATTGGGGTGTGCTTGTGGGAATTCTTATCTATAATGGGTTAAGAATAATGGCTTTATTTCATGCGTCATAAAGAGTTGCATGTTGATGCACACTTCAAAAGACTCCTCGGTGCATCACTGTACAGTCAGTGTGACAGTGTGTCTAAATGTTCACAAAGCCCTCCCACCCCCCAGTATGCTTCATCACTCCACAGTCTCCAGTATTAAAAACGCCCCAATCACTGCAACCCCCTCCCCTGAAACAATTCACCCCTCTCGGTCCTCCCACCTCTCATACTCATAAATAGGCCATTATGCTGTCCTGCCTCTTGGATTAGACGCTTTGCTACAGGAGTTGCTCAACATACAAAACCTTCTATTGTCCAGTTTCCTTGGTGGTGGTGGCTGCTGTTTTTTCTTTTAATTGTGCCCTCAGGCTGTTATGTTCGCTCTGTATGCTATTGATTTCTTGTATGACCACTTTATTTTTAACTTTTAGCATAACTAGGTTGTTGCTCATGTCTCAATCACATAAAGTTGTTGTTCAGTGAGCTAGCTGTTGTGGACTGGATGTTAAATTATATAAGGTAAGGGTGAATGATACAGTGGGTACAGTCTTCTGTCATGGTATATGAAAATGTATTTAGCCAAATCAATATATAGTAATATAAAGATGAAACAAAAAATTGAAAACAGAAGATGATCGATAGATTAGTTGATAAGGAAAACAATAGTTTGTTGCGGCCGTGTTGTGTTAAGATTTTTTAGGATATTCATATAACCAGGTGCTAATGTCTGCTTGTTGCTAATCCATTGAATCAAATACCTGACAAGTCAAGTTTCATCATCACATTGATGCAAATGTCCTGTAATATCCTGCAGTCCTGCTCTGATTGATCTAATACAAACATTCATATTAAAGGGATGTCTACCTCGGTATAAACAGTGTGGTAAAGTGCTTGATGGTTCATTGATTTCTATTATCTATTGGTACTGTATATATCTTCATATCAAACATAATATAAGGTTATGCAGATCCTAATGATATGGCTGTTGCAAGTTAAGTGGAAAGAAGTAAACATTTCTTTAGAGGCTGACCATTGCCCAGATAAACATTAGCACGGTCTAAAGAATAGGAAACTACCTCTGTTAGTCCATCTCAAAACCACTGTGGTGTTTTTCCACCTTTCATTGTACTGAGATTGCCATCCGCTGAACTTAGAATAAACACAATAAAAAGCACAGAGAATGGACCCTGAAGAAGAAATGTGAAATGTGAAGCTTATGTTTCTTTTGAGCTTGTATTACTTCTTCTCTGGCAGCGATCTAGCCGCCATCAGTGTCCGATCAAGCAGAACCAACTGCTCTACAGTGGCAGATAGAAATTTAAAGCTACATCTCAAAACCTGATGGAGCTGATGGAGAGTCTGTGTCTAGCATCGTAGTGAAACCAATGCTTTGTTGTGGGTAGTATATTGTATGGTCAGCACTGCTAATGGCCACAGAGATACATTGGGTTCATCAGGGGTCCACTGCTTAATGGAGTGTAATGGATGCCAGTATAAAAACTGCTTTATGTTGTCAACCATTTTAAGCATACTATCTATCTTTCAGGTTGGATCTTAACTTCACTTATCTACTTGATTGGAAGATTGTATAAGATAGTGACTGCTTTTCTGGTCCATTTCTTTTACATTATTACCAGGCAGCACTTATACGTCTGGGTTGTATGGAAGGATAATATTGATTTTAACCACATATGGACTTCAGATTTATAACAGAAGGCTTAAAAGGAGAACCTGTTGTAACTTCTTCTGTCTAAGACTGAACCATTTTCTGCATGGGAGAACATTTTTATGCATGAACAGTGATGCACATAATCAGTTTACAGAAACAGTTTTGTCCTGGACGCTACACGAGACTCACACTATTCCTCTTTCTGAGTCTCAGTGGTCTAATGTGGTCTATGTGACGGGTACAAGTTGAAAACTGGAAATTAATCGAGCAGCTTCTCCTTTTGTTTAAGAGTCATCTGTTAAAATAGTTAATACTCAACGCTCAGTCATGGGTGAACATTGGCCTGAATCTTTCATTAGTTTTTTTTCATTGGGTTTTCTTTGGCTTGTGTCTTGAAAAAAAAGGCTGAGAGTTTGTTCAGTTATCAAAGAGCCAGCCCTGTGTTGTCAAGGCAACCAGAATACACATGTGAGAAGAAATACATTCATTGTACAGATCTTTAAAAATACTCAATATTGCAGTTTTCTTAGGATCATAAGTTTGTTGTTGCTGCTAGTTGGACATCTAGGTTTGTGGATTTTAAAAAGAATAAGGCGGCAACTGATGAGTATTTTCATTATTGATTCATTTGTTGACTATTTTCTTGATTAATTGATTAGTTGTTTGGACCATGAAATGTCAGAAAATAGTGAAACATGTCGATCACTGTTTCCTAGAGCCCAAGATGACATGCTAAAAGGTCTTGTTTTGTTCCAACCAAGAGTCCACAACCCAAAGATATTCAATTTACTGTCATAGAGGACTAAAGAAAATAATCACAGTTGAGAAACTGAGATCAGAGAATTTGGACATTTTAAATTAAAGGATCAATCGGTTATCAAAATAGTTGGAGATTCATTTAATAGTTGACAACTAATCGACTTATTGTCGCAACTTTAAAAAAAAAAAGAGTGTAAAGTACACAAATGTTGGTCAAAAAAGTCTACACACTTATGCCCCACAGTTAATTAGAAGCAGGAAACGTGATTTAGGTGTTGCCTCCTTCCGTTTCAGAGCTTTTGTCTTTCTCAACTTTGCCCTCAGAGTTGAGAAAAGTCACCATGCAAAGGAAAAAAGAGTACAAGTCAGGACAGCTGAGAGGCTTTTTTCTTTCATCCACTCTCTGCAGTGGATCGTTCCTCTCCGGGGGGGGGAGTAGGCCTGCCTCCCTCCTTTACCCAAGTCAGGGAGGATGTGCTCCAACCTGTAAAAGGAATTGAGCTCAGTGAGGAGGACGGAGGTGAGACGGTTCCAAATATGGGCATCAAGTGTGCCAGTTGTAGCAGGAAGGAATTCATCTCAGCTCTTGAAGTGGTCAAACAACAAAATGAGAGTCCGTGGCCAAAACGTCTGTTCAACTTTTCCACAATGCTCCGTAAACGATTCCAGGCGAGGGATGAGTCAGTGCGCAGAAAAATGCAGAGGGGTTTTCTGAGTAGTGATGTTTCAGCTAAATATGTCCGACTCCATTCAGACAAAGATATTGAGGAAAAAGAACTGAAGAATAGCTGAGATAGCCTGGATGCCTGTTTCTGTGCGGCCGACTTGCGGAGGCAGAAAGCAGTAGCTTGCAGCAAGTGTGTGTTTATTTGTGTGCTTTTAACAGCGTGCCAGGACCTGTGTGAGAAGAAACAAGCATGAGGAAAAGGACAAAGAAAAGAGGGAGTGAAGTTAGCAGATGACTAAGGCAAAGGAGGGCTGGTAGAGATTTCCTTTTCTAGCCCTACTTTTAGAGTAAAGGCTTTTAATTTTTTATTTAACTTTTACTGCAACTACTTGCTTTCCAAAAGTCTATTTTGAAGTAAAACAGTTATTGAAGTTCATTGTAGTACATAGAAATGTGCTGAACTCCATCCACCAAAAGGATATTGCTAAATACAGTAATGTTTTCCCCCCCGAAGTAGTTCTTCTTTGGGTTTTACTTTTTCCAAATTTTAGATATTTAAGCAAGAACGAAACATTTCAGTTCTTTTTAATATTTGATAACCACCAGTAGAGTCCTCAGGATTTGCATTTGCTATTTAGAGTCTTTTCCTCTCTGTGTTCATGTTATCCGTCCATCTCATATTTTGAAAAAAGGACAAAAAGCTGCATCAATGGGAAGTTTATTCTCAACTCTGGATGTCAGGCTACACATTAACATTTATGGGGCTCTCACAACAGGAACTGTACTTTGCAGCTTGAAAGCTTATCTTGACTTGCACCTTCTTTTACAGTCAGTGATAGTCACTGAACTACACATATCCCATGAGAACTCTTTGCTTCTCATGTCAATATTCAGAGTTTCAGAGTCATGTGGGCACAGCTGAACGTCACTGATAGCCGTATACGCGGCCCGAGGGTGCTCTGAGGATAGCGCGCTGTCAGATGATCGGGCTAGCATCAACAGGCTATTGTGTGGACTCCCCATGTCCGAGTCAGCATCAGAGGTCAAGTACCTCACCACCATCATGACCTCAGTCCGGCGTGTGTAATGAGGCAGCACTATACTAACAAGCTTTTTGCACTTTATCATCAATAATGCAACAAAGGCCCCTAAAGTTTTGCATCAGTCTAGTTTTCATAAAGTGAAATTGTTGATCACGGAGGAAGGAAAATTCAATCTCTTGTAATTTGGAATTGACCAGAAAGTGCTCACATACTCACATTTGATGAATTGTGCAGCATGGGTTTACTGTATACGGGGCACCATGCACATACTGGCACATGCTGGGCTTTTCCACGGTGCTTTTTTTTTTTTTTTTTTACAGCTAACATTTCCTTTTCTCACTTCTGTCTGCGGTGTCTGTCTGGAACTTGACTTTCCTAGTTTTGCCTCATGTTGCTGTGGTGGGAAGGGAGAGTTTTACTCTTCACTTATGAATGAGTTTTTACTATATATATATCCACCTTAACATCATCCATTCACTTTTGTAAATAAAGAGAAAAGAAATCTGATAGCATGAGGTATGAGGTCATTTTGAGGTTTTCTGCAGTAAAGACCTTTCAATAGACCAAATCATTCAAATGTTCATCTGTAAACTATTTATGGAAAACCCATAGATCATATCATAGATATATCAGTATCGGTGTGTATGTTGTCGGATATCTGCCTATTTGTATATGTATAGGCACGTAAAATACATATGTGTATTTTTTAAAGTTATATAGGCAGCCTCTTATGTATATTTGATCCTTTTCTTAATTCAGGTTTAATATATACGTACGTTCTGTGTATATATAAGATTATTGGCCCATATATAGATAATGGAATTATTTTTCTTTCTAATATTGGTATTGGCCCTAAAAACCCAGTATCAGTCGAGCCCTGACGTCAATATTTATCTTCCGTGACTATTATTTGTTAAATGTGGGTTTTATTTTTATCAGGCCGTGACAGAGATGGAGGAAGTGGTTTGGTTATGTGCCACCACACACTACTAAGTGACTTATTGTCATTCCCCGTGTGCTCTTCATGTGACGTTTTGCAGCAGACAAACAAGAAAGTAACTGTTGAATCACTTTTTATTCATCTAAGGCGCGGTAAGGCCACCTAAGGGTTATCATTACTGTTACTCATCTTATCTTTAATATTTGGCTGTGAGTTGTGTGTGTGTGTGAATCAAATGTCAAAGCCCTGAAAAACACTCTTGTATTAATTAATGAGACGTGACATGCAGTAGCTGGTCAGTAATGTGAATGAGTTACCCCCTACAGGCCTCAGCCTCCTTCACTGTCCGGATGTTCACCACAGAGACAGTTACTCCTGAAGGCAAGAATAACTCAAAAGCCTGAACATCATTAAAAATGATAGTTGGCTGTAGTCGTGAGGGCAAAAAAAAGGCTTTTCATATAGTGGTATTATGAACTTCTGGAAGAGAAGGAAGCCTGACGAATGAGGAGGGACAGCGAGCCAGGAATGGATGTAGAGGTAAACGCTATTACTCTACTTAGTGTCTAGACAAGACTGAGAAATCTCAGCCTCAGGACTAATATTTCATGTATGTTGTTTTTGCTTAGTATAACATTTTTTTTTATGAACAGGATGAATGTGCAATTATATGAATCATGGAATTTATGTGTGCCCTGTATTCCTATCCCTCTCTCTGTAAGTCTGATCCAGACTAATACGCGCTGCAGTCTTATGTAAGATAGATCTTCACATGAATGCCACCAAGAGGCATCTCCGCACATATCTCCTACTGTGTTAAATAGTTTGATTTTGAAAGAATGGTGAGCTAAAGGGAGAAGAGCGAGGTGGGAGGGTCAGGTAAATGGAGGAGGAGGAGGAGGAGGAGGAGGGAAGAGACAGAGCCACCGGGCCTGACTGTACTTGCCAGCACATTTGGGGAAAAGCTCTGAGAGCACAGCCTTATACAGACATTTCCAAGAGAGCATGTGCCCTGGCTGTGCACTGCGGTTTCCTGTTAACCCCTTACTGACCAAGAAACCACAGTAGGATGAAGAACTTGCTGTGGCTGTAGTTATGACATTTAAAGACAGTTTTTTTTTTGTGTTCTTCTAAGTATATGTGTGGTAATCATTATCATTCGCAGAAATGCAGGTCCACATTTGTATTTGTCACGTCCTTTGCTTGTGGTATTTTAAAGGTTGGTGGCTCAAATCCTTCCCAGAGCATCAGCCAATGACCTATTTGTGCTTAAGAGAAAACCTCTTAAGTCAACTGGTCACTTAGTTAGCTCAGCTCTACAGCCAGCCTCGCTGCCCTCACCAGTGGACTGGCTGGTGGTCTTCGGGCTGAGGAAGGACAGGAATAGACTGTTTATAGCCGCCGCCTGCCGCGGTTCATTCCAGTACTAAAACACCGTCCAGTTAAACCCGGCCAAGAGCCCTCCGCCGCCTGCGCACCGGGTCAACACATGGACACACGTGTTGGCAGGTTGACAGGTGTGAGGGCGTGCGTACAAGTCCTTGTGTTTTATGCGCGTGTGCCACACACGCTTTTAGAGTCTCAGTGTCCGTAGTTCTATCAATAATGCAGCCGCTCACTCTCAGTCTCACTCTTGAGCCCTCGCTTTCTCTGCCATTAAAAATGCATCCGTTTCCCAGTCCCGAGTCTCTGTCCCCTCCCAGTTCCTATAAGCCCTCTCTGCCCAGCACATCGAAAGCATGCTCGCTGCTCAACAGATCAGGAAACACTGCAGTGTTTTTGATGTTGATTCCTGCTACCAAAGGTGGTGTTTAACCTGATTGAGGTGACCGTTGAAGGATTTAAGAACAATACTAAGCCTGTTTACAGTGTGTCTTCTCTCCTTTGTAAAAATCCTTTCTTTATATGTTGTTGTCAAAATAGTTGTCTTTAGTAAGTTCTAGTTCAAATACTAAAAGCAAACATCTAAAATCGTGCAGTAACAATCCACAGGAATGCGAGCTGTGCCCAGCCATGTCACACTGAGCATGTTAAGTCATAATGTTGTGAAGGAAAAATAATTAGTTGCGTAATACATTTTGAGTGTTTGAATTAAACAAATTAGAGTCTGACCGATTTTTTATGCCGATAACATACAAAATCATTTTTAGTAAGTGTTTTTTTTTTTTTTTTTTTTTTTTAAAGAAGTTTGATTTACGATAAGAATCATATTACTATAAGTCATTTTCTTGTTATTTATGGACTGACTTATACAGATACCAATATATCTGCCATAAGCTGATATCAGACGATGTATTGGCCAGGCTGAGTTATCCATCTAGCTTTACTCAGCATAGACTGAGTCACCTCTTTATCAGTCACATGGCAGCTTTCAGTATCAGAATGAGGAACTTAAGATTCTTAAAACTATTAAAAAATAACTAATGCTGAAATCCTCATCTCAACCAGCTTCATCCCATAATCCCACAACTGTCTTGTCTTACACATTTTATTTGATTTTAGAAGTCCTGTCTCGTTCTTCACTTCTCAGCTGTCTGAACGTTGTCCAAGGTTAGATCTGATCTCATTACAAGCCTCTCACCTGATTTTCTGCCTGAAAGCATTTCTCATGAAATGTTAAGAGGAATGTAAGTAAGTTTGACCATTCATTATGCTGACAAATTAAATTAAATTAGCTTCGACCAAATTATATAACAACTGTTTGTTTTTGCCAGATTTTTTCCCAAAATATAGGAAATCCGAAGTCAAAAGAGGCAAAAAAAAACAACCTCTCCAGCTGCCAGTTGCTAAAAAAAACAATATCATAGAGGAAGAAAAAATGGGACTAACATGTTGCTAAGATGTGTGCCAATTTACTTACACAATCACAGGAAGGTGTCAAAGTTTATACAACACATTTTAATGTGATTGACAGCACACCAGCAGCTTTCTGACATGCGATCGTGTAAACCTCTCCCACCCGATACACAGGCAGGTTACGTTTAATGTTTCAAGTTATTCAAAGAATGTTTTTTAAAGGGATTTTTATAGGCCTAATTTTTTTTTTGAGTAGTTCCTGACTGGAGATGAGCCAGCCTCCCAAACATCCAGCCATCAAAGCATAAATCTTTCCTCATAATTCTCTCCTTATGTTCATTTATCCTTCCTAGCAGACATGTAATTTCCAGTTAACATGGACTAAATTTAAATGTTATCATCTGGTTGGAAAATATAGGACCTGTGTGTGTTTGTGTGTGTGTGTGTGTACATTGATTTTTCAGGCTGAGGCAGTCCTTATTAGGCAGGGTTGGCAGCAGGAAGTGGGTTGTGGCTTTGGTGCTGTGTCACAGGAAGTAGCAGATTGTATCACGGGCGGGACAGATGGAGGGGGAGAGGAGGAAGGGATGGATTAGGGGACTATAGGGAGAGCATAGGGGGGCAAATAAAGAGAGGTGGGGGAGGAATGGTTAAAAATTAGAATTGACAGCCAACCACCTTTTTGTTCCTGTGTGTGTCTGTGCTGCCTTTCATCTTCTGCACTGTTCTTTTATACCAAAAAAACTTGCAAATTGTTTGCAGTTTTTGTTGTGGTTTAGAAATGTTAGTATTTGGTCTATATGGAACTTTTATCTTTAGATCTCAGTGTCTGAAATGCAAACCTGCGTGCAGACACTTCAATGTTGTTACCTAATTTTGCATACAAGCGGGCATACCTGAGTCCGCTTTAACTCGTGTGCATCCTGACTGCACGGAACTATAAATAAATGTTTTGTCATTGATCTCAAAGTGCATGTTTTCCCACAAAGTGTGAGGAGTTGGAGGCTGATGTAGAGCAGGTGGAAGATTCCAGAGCCTCGGCACAGCTTCCTGTCTTTGTCAGCCTCCATTGTTGTCTCGTCCCCCATCTTGTTTGGGATCAAACTAATCTCTTTTTCTCCTCTCAAATCAACACTTCATTGCATTTCCTCTCTTGGTCTTTCACTTTGTACCTCTTGTATACGTGTCAAAACATTTTTGCACATGTGCACCACCATCCCTCTCTACTCTACTCTTCATCAACTCTTGCTCCAGTCTGTGCTGTTTCTAAAAACTTCAATTATACGCTTATGATGTCTGATACACATGCTAAAGGAGGACCTGGAGATGTTTGGTGTAGTTGTCTACACCAGGCAGCCTGTGGGTCCGTCTGAAGCTCAGAAACCTGTGTGATCTATCATAGTAGTGTGTGTGTCAGTGGCACTCTATTGTGATCGTGTGAGTTAGACAAGATGAGGCCATGCTAGCCTGGAACGACTGGCTCCCGTCTCTAAAATGGTTTGTTTATAGAGTGTTTTTGGTCTGGTTGTCCATCCGGAGTCTCCAGTTCCTCCTCACTTGATTCTCCCTCTGTGTTTGCTTCATTCCTTCCAGCTGCAGTCGACACTACATATCATATTTAACAGCACTGCACTGTGGAAAAATGATGATATTAAGTTGTGGTCACACACACACACACACACACGCACACAAGTCTTTTCACCAAATAGGGTTCTGCAACTTTTTATTATCACGTTTAACACAAACAATTAGCCGGAAACTGATTTGGTCATTAGATAATGTATCAGAACTGAAGTTCATAATACCTTGTCCTTCTTCAAGGGCAGAATGGATGAGAAATACTGTATGTGTCTTAACAGACCTTCATGACCTACATCTAGCAGATGCTGATTCATTTTCATAGTTGCAAGATGCAGAGATCTGCTCATTTTTATAGATCTTCTTGGCTGTAATCATAAAAAAAATAAACCATCTATGTTTGTGGTAGCGGCGGTTAAGATTCTTCATATGCATTATCAGATGTAACTACCACAAACCATTTGTGGTTTCATTTTTGTGGCTCTACATTCATCTCGCAGCTGCCAGCACGTTTTGCTCTGAGGCACACACTTATAACCTCTTCCTTATCTCGAGGGAAGCAAGCCTTTATAAATATGAAGCAGTTAGTTCATACAGTTTATCTGTAAAACATGAAGCTTGGTTGTCGCTACCTTCTTGAAGGAGGGATTTGTTTTAGAGTCACTTATCAACATCATACTCTCAAAACTCACTCCTGCTGTGTTCTAAATCCAACTTTGTGTCTGTCTCGCCCTCTCTCTTCCAGTGAGTCGAGTATTTGCCAGGCTCGGGCCACTGTGATGATCTATGACGATGGCAATAAGAAGTGGCTGCCGGCAGGCACTGGACCCCAGACCTTCAGCAGAGTCCAGATCTATCACAACCCCTCCAACAATGCCTTCAGGATAGTGGGACGCAAGATGCAGACAGACCAGCAGGTACATCTGCCAGCTTTTGGCAGGCTGTGTTTCTGAGGAAATTTGTGTGTGTGTATGAGTTTGCCTCTGGAAATGTGAGCATGTAGTTTATTCATGCATCTCTGTCATACGGCCCGTGGGCGTCTGTGGTGTCCTGTGCCTCGGGGCGTCTGAGTAAGTGTGAGACAGTCTATCTTTATGCAGTGCATTCAGAAAGTATTCAGACACCTTCACTTTCTTCACATTATGTTGCAACCTTATGCTAAAATCATTTAAATTCATTTTTTTCCCCTCATGAATCTACACTCAACACCCCATAGTGACAAAGTGAAAACAGGATTTTAGAAATTTTTGCAAATTCATTATAAAGGAAAAACTGAAATATCACATTGACATGAGTATTCAGAGCCTTTACTCTTGGTTACTTGGTTGAAGCACTTTTGGCAGCGATTACAGCCACGAGTCTTCTTGGGTATGACGCAACAAGCTTTGTACACCTGGATTTGGGGATTTTCTGACATTCTTCTCTGCAGATCCTCTCAAGCTCTGTCAGGTTGGATGGGGACTGTCAGAGGGCAGCCATTTTCAGGTCTCTCCAGAGATGTTGGATTTGGTTCAAGTCAGGGCTCTGGCTGAGCCACTCAAGGTCATTCACAGAGTTGTCCCTAAGCCACTCCTGCATTGTTTTGGCTGTGTGCTTAGGGTCACTGTCCTGTTGGAAGGTGAACATTTCGCCCAGTCTAAGGTCCTGGGTGCTCTGGTACAGGTTTTCATTAAGGATATCTCTGTACTTTGCTCCATTCAGCTTTCCCTCAACCCTGACCTGTCCCAGTCCTAGTCCCTGCCGCTGAAAAACACCCCCACAGCATGATGCTGCTGCCGCCACCACCGTGCTTCACCATTGGGATGGTATTGGGCAGGTGATGAGCGGTGCCTAGTTTCCTCCAGCTGTGGTGCTTAGAATTGAGGTCAACCAGTCCAATCTTAGTTTCATCAGACCAGAGAATCTTGTTTCTCACAGTCCGAGAGTCTTTTAGGTGCTTTTTTGCAAACTCCAAGCAGGCTTTCCTTTGTCTTTCACTGAGGAGAGGCTTCCGGCTGGCCACTCTGCCATAAAGCCCAGATCAATGGAGTGTTGCAGTGATGGTTGACCTTTTGTAAGTTTTTCCCATCTCCACACAGGATCTCTGGAGCTCAGCCAGAGTAACCATCGGGTTCTTGGTCACCTCTCTTACCAAGGCCCTTCTCCCCCAGTTGCTCATTTTGGCCGGGTGGCCAGCTCTAGAAAGAGTCCTGGTTGTTCCAAACTCTTCTATTAAGAATTATGGAGGCCGCTGTGCTCCAGGGAACCTTCAATGCAGCAGAAATGTTTTTGTAGCCTTCCCCAGATCTGTGCCTCGACACCATTCTGTCTCTGAGCTCTGCAGGCAGTTCCTTCAACCTCATGGCTTGGTTTATGCTCTGATATCCAAATCATGTCCAATCAATTGAATATACCACAGATGGACTCTAATCAAGGTGTAGAAACATCTCAAGGATGATAAAGAGAGATGGAAGGCACTTGAGCTAAATTTCAAGTGTCATAGCAAAGGATCTGAATAGTTATGTCAGTGTGATATTTCAGTTTTTCCTTTTTAATAAATTCGAAAACATTTCTAAAATTATGTTTTCGCTTTGTCATTATGGGGTATTGAGTGTAGACTGATGAGGGGCAAAAATGAATTTAAATGATTTTAGCATAAGGCTGCAACATAACAAAATGTGAAAGAAGTGAAGGGGTCTGAGTAGTTTCTGAATGCACTGTATGTGCCCATTCATTTACAGTATCACTATCTATGTGATACAACACACTAGGTTTGGGTGATTATAGAGAATATTTACTGTATATACTATGATCATTTTATTGGAGATACCTAAGAAGGCATTATTGTCAATCCCTGTATGATTTTATTGCTTTTTTATGTGCATTCATTTGGTCAGTTATTTACATTAATGCACATATGGCATCATGGACTGTTCACCAGCATGAAATTTCAAGTTCAGTTTCAGCAGAGGCAACAGCTCATCGCCTCTGCTTGTTTATTTTATTTCAACCAATCATAAATCCTCATATGTGCACCTTATCCTCAAAAAGAGGATAAGGCGCACAGGATTTATTGTTTCTTCCTCGCTGAAATTCCTCAACATGACAGCACCGTTGTTTGTTTTGTCAGCAGTGGTAGTTGCTATAAGTGGGGTTTTTTTGTGCTTTGGGGATCTGTAACACAAGAGTGAGTTCACAGATGGGCTTCTAAAATGTTCTAAAATCGGAACCTGATTTCATACAGTTCTCAGTAACCTCAGTGGAAAATACACCTAAATCTGTGTAAAACCAATTCAATTTATTAAAGGTTAATGAAGACATCTGTAAAACCATTTACAGAGACAATGCAGGGATATCAAGATACTTAAGTCATAGCCACAACACAAGAATGTGATTGTATTGAGTCTTATATGAGCCATGGTCTTAAATAGTAGGCCTGTACAGAATCTTTGTGCTGGTTTTCATGGACTGACAGCACATTATCACACTCGGACCTAAAGCTGAAATTTTGCGGAACGTAGAGTTCGTTTCGGGCACAGTGAATACGGAGACCTGAGTAGAAGCCACACGCATGTAAGAAAAAAAAAGAACAAATAGGATTTCTCTGTCATTATCACCCGATTATGAGTCAGCAGATAACGGTGGGCAGCTTCCAAGTTTTAAAAAAGCTGGGTAAACTGAGTTTGGGTGGGTCTATTCTTGACTGCGCCCCTGCTCTCCCTGCTGCTTCAGTGCCTCTCTTTCTTTAAACATTCAAGACTCTTAAGTGTTCCCCAGAGACAGGTCTTAAAGTGGATGATGTTTCCTGTGACATAGTTAGCCTGTTCAACCACTTCCTGTGACAATTTAGAAAGAAGCCTGATACCCAATAAGGCCTATTTTCACTATATGTGTGTCTGATCGAGACATAAAACTTGGCGGAGGATGAAAGAACCAAGAAGCTAATGAGAGAGAGAATATAGTATGTCTCTGTTTTCCCCTTTAGCTCCTGTTCTTTCTCTCTGACTGGCTGCATATAGAGTAACTGTTTGCTGTTTGTATGCTTGTCTTTTCAATTTTCTTTATGCATCGCGGCCTGATTGTATGATTAAGACACAAGTGGAACCATGGTATTAAGGTTTTTCTGCAGGCGTTCAGGCTTTTTGACACACGCTGCTTTCTTTAACTTAAAAACAAATCAGTGCTCTTCATTTTATCCCATTTGTTAAGCGTGTTTCTGGTCACATCTTCAGTCTGCTCCTCCTTTCTTTCTGGCCTTTTGACAGGATTGTGGAGAGGTTAAGAATACCGCTTTCTGGGCTGGCAGCTGAACTTGTTACCCTTTTTTTTTTTTTTTTTTCAGTGCATGTTGCCCACTATGATATTCACCCTGACAGGGTTTCCTCTCTTCCTCTCTGCTCTGTGGAATCCAGAGGCTGTTAAACAAATAGTGAAATGGCGCGTCAGCACATTCAGGCAATGCTCAAACCCAGAACATTTTTTTTCCCTCCTGGTTCATAGGCTTCACGCCACCTGCTGGGTGGAATATAAACCAGGATGATCCAACAAAAATAAAGTGGCCACTGCATTTTTTTGCATAAGAAGGGGATGTGGGTTTTTTTTAATAGTTTTCCAGTTTTGAGTGAAGAATACAGCTCCCAGAAACGATCTGCTTTCTGTTCCTTGTTCCTTTGGTTTTGAACTTTAACTCCTGATACTGATTAGAGCTCGCCAAAGTACTAATGTTGCTCTCCAGTTCTACCAGAATAATCCTTGTATTGACCCTCTGTCCTCCTCCTTCCCCAGGTGGTTATAAACTGTCCAATCGTGAGAGGTCTGAAGTACAACCAGGCCACACCTAATTTCCACCAGTGGCGGGACGCTCGACAGGTGTGGGGGCTCAACTTTGGCAGCAAGGAGGATGCTGCTCTATTCGCCAATGGCATGGCACACGCTCTGGAAGTGCTCAACTCCTTGGCAGACGCAGGTGCTCATGCTCACTATATTTCTATTGGCATCGGCTTCAGTAGCCATACTTTTGTTTTTGTTTAATTTACATTTATTGAGCTTTATTTATGAAAGACTTGTATGGACAGATTTGATCTTATGCGCCTCTTATTTCCAAAATGTTAGCTAGGGAAGAAAGTAATTTACATGTGTGACTACTGGTGAATAGATAATAGAAACGGCGAATGAAATACTGCTTTGTTTTGGAAAATGTGTATTTTTTTTTATTCTGTTGCCAAAAGATAAGTGCAATGTCTCTGAGTTTTAGATCCTCTTTGCTTACCCATATCAGTAGTTTCATATCTGTGTCCTGCCACCCTCAAATTGTGCCCTGATAGCCCACAGATGTTTTTTGATGTACTAGTTTTACTTTCTGTATACAGATGTTGGCACACAGCAACTGAAGATTGCTGCCCCTATGTAGGATAATTTGGGTGCTTATTTATGAGGGATTTCCTGGAAAATGCATCTAATTTAAGAGCAAACCTGATTCACCAAGACTTTCACATGGGAGGAACAAATCAGTCGTCTAAGAAAATAAGAAAACATGATTCATTAATGAGGCCATCCCATTGTGTGTTTTCAGATTTTGCCTTTTATTTTTTCTTCAATGTTTTATGTTATTTAGCTTTGCCTATACAGTGTGATGCAACATTAGTACTCTTTGGTATTTGGTTGCATATTTTTTTCTCAATTGTAATGTGTTAAATAATAGCAGTTATCCAAGATTAGTGTGAACAGTAACCTGCCTCTCCACTCCTGTCCACCAGTGTGTCAACTGAGTAGTTAAAAAGAAAATACCATAAAGTACTTAAACTTGATTGGTGTACGCCAACCTTTTCTGCTTTATCGTCATATCACAAGTTACACAGACTTTGCACAATCCACTGAATGACTAGAAAAGGTGTGTACACCAATAAAAGCACATAAACATGCTGGATACATGTCAAAGAGTCATAATTGTTCAACCATCACAGCGACGTCTAATCCTTTTGTTCTATTTTCTCTTTCATTTCCATTATATATGTCAGGCTATGCAACCCTTCCCCGCCCAGTGTCAAACGGACCATCTCCAGAAGAGCTTGAACAACAGCGGAGGTACCAAATCTTCACACTTCTTCTAAATGCTACACATTTGTGTTTCACATTGCCAATTCTAATATACTGCCGGACATTTTAATTTAAATTCCCTCCGATATCTTTTGGGCCTAATTCAGCGTAAACATGCAATGTATCCAACTGGTAACTCTGTCAACATAGCCTAGTTTCTTCTGGATCTGCAGCAGACCAGAAAAGCATTGTCAGTATTTGTTTTAAAAAGGAGATTTGCTTTGGATGTTGTTTTTGCCATTCAGACAAGTACGCCGGTCTTCGAGGTCATGTGAAGTTAGACGTCTCTAACCCAGCTTCAGCGAAGTATCCTCTGGGTTTAGTTGCATAACAATCAATAGCAAGTCAAGCTGTCTTGGCTTTGCGGTAGTCCCATTGGCACAGTTTTGCACACACGCATATGTAGAAGATTTGATGGCATTAGCTTGACACTGCTAAACCCTCAGTCAGCCCCCGTAGGTTAAAGGTTAAAAAGACAGCAAGGCGGACACCTCTCACATCAGCCCCACCTTCTCTCCATCCATTTATCTGTTCGCCCAGTGAGACGTTGTGGTGGCACCGTGCATGCATGCCTGCACAGACCAGGCATTAACCTTTTAATCTCATTTAGACTAAAAGGTAATATGTTGCACAGTCGGGGAGGCTTTGTGATTGGCCAGAGGGACTATCTGTCAAATGACTAGTCGTCCCAGTGGCTGCTGACATGCTGTGGCTTAGGGAGTAAAGCACTGACATTAAAACCTTTTTGAATTATAGCATAGATGTAGGTACTAATGGATATTATTTGCACTTATGCTTTTAGGTGTGATGAGCAAAGAAATAGAAGAGTCACAATATTCACCAGTATCAAATAAAAAAAAGCTGGAAAAAAAGATGTGGACGGGATTTCCCCTCCCCCTTTCCTGGGCACACTGCCTAAGTCGATCAGCAGTGCTTTAAATCACACCGACTGGGACTTTGTGTGTATGATTGTGTGCATGTGTGTGGACCTGTGCATGTGGGGTGTATATGTACATTGTGTGATGTCCTGCATACAGCTGCCGTTGCTGAGTGGCAGATGTGTTGGGGGAGAAGGGAGGGAGCAGTAGAGAAGTGAGGCAGCTTGAATTAGGCCACCGTGTCCAGCTGTGGACTTTTCAGCAGGAGGCTAATCAGAATCTGTGAAATCCACCTCATATCCTTTTTATTGTAGTCGGTATATTGAATACAAATCCTGATTTTTAGCACTCCACACTAATGCCAAATACTGTAATTAGACAAAATTGTTCGAAAACAATGGATGTTGCATAAATAATCCAATAATCTGCTGGACATTTGCAGATTAATTGGGGATGGCTGAAAGCTGGCATTGTCTGACATGCCCCTTTGCTCTCTTACCCCTTAGCTTTATCTCATGGTTACACCCAAATTAAATAGAACTTTCAACTTAATTAATCTGTCCTTTTCATCCACTCATTTTATGTTTAGCATGTTTATGTATATTTGTCGCTGACGGATGTGTTTGTGTGTCCGTAGGTTGGAGCAGCAGAGGTTGGAACAGCAGGATCGGGAGCGCCAGGAGAGAGAAAGACAGGAGCGGGAGCGGCAGGAAAGGGAGAGACTGGAGAGACAAGGCGGTGCAGGTCAGGAAACACCTGGGCTGGTCAGCATGACTGCATTTACAGCACAGTACAGGCTTAGTAGTTCCTCATAGTCTTTTTCCCAGGTAAATGTGTGGCGCCAGAATTGCAATTTCTTTTGTTAACGCAGTACTTCTCATTCCCCAAGCCCCTATATACTGTGAGATAACAGTGATCTTACAGGTTTATTACAAGTCAGACTGTATGAGATTGGTGTAATTAAAGCTTGGTCATAATCTGTGTCAGACTTTATCAGACCAATTGTGGGGCAAGTCAAAGTGTGCGATAAAAGTCATGTGAATCATAGCATGACAATAGAAAAAAAAAAATGCAGGTGGAGATGTAATCAACAACAAAAAAAACAAGCTTTGGCGTCAAATGGCAAAATTGCATCAGCCTGTGTTCTGTGTCATTTCAGGTTGTGTTCTGATAGCTCAGTTTCTAGATGTGTTTCGCAGCACATTGTGACAATTTTGTCCTAAATTTCTGATTCTGTCAGAATTTAGATGCTGGCTGTCTTTGGTTGCCAAAGCTCAAAATCAGTCTTTAAACATATCTCATGGTCTGATTTAGGACCAAAAATTTCCCCATGTTACACTCACCATTGTGGACTTGGGTTTAGTGCTGGTACCGTCTGTTAGAGGGACCATCACACTTTATAATTTACATGATGGTGCACCTGCATCACACCATCATCGGTGTGTAACTAGACTGTTTTCACTAAATCGTTTGTGAATGGTTACTGATGGTGCCTCTCTGTTTTTAGTCCCTATTCCTCCAGCTCCACCGTTGGCCACTGGAGGCCCCCCTCCTCCACCGGCCCCTCCTCCACCCCCTGGCCCTCCACCGGCCGCTGGCATCCCTCCCCCTCCGGGACCCCCTCCCATAGCACCTCCGCCAGCCCCGCCCCTGCCCTCTGCAGGAGGAGGAGGTGGCCTTGGTGGTGGGGACGGTGGGGGAGCTGGGGGCTTGGCGGCTGCCCTCGCAGGAGCCAAGCTCCGCAAAGTATCTAAAGTGAGTATGAAGCTAAACAGTTTCAAGACTGTGTGGATTTTGACAGCTCTGTTACTGTACTCTGTACTTATTGTAGGCAAGATTAACATAACGGACAATCACTGAAGCCATTTTGTGCTTTTCTAACTATGCAAATGGAATTCTGATGTTGTATTGATCCAATCTCAGAGTTGCTCCAACATGCAGAGCTATGAAACATGCATCCATCAGTGCTTATTGAGTCATTGCCTTGACAATGTCAGCTGAACTCTTATTTGCTATTTGCTGCCATCAGCAGGAGGACGCAGCCCCTGCAACTTCAATAAGCAGAGCTGACTCCAACCGCAACAGCAATTCCTCTATTGGAGGAGGAGGAGGAGGAGGAGGAGGTGGTCTGATGGGTGAGATGAGTGCCATCTTGGCACGAAGGTGGGTGCCACCACAAGTTTGCAGTCGCATAAAATATCCAGTGTCCAAACTCCAAAAATAAACAGTTAGACTTATTCTGTTTCACGTTCTATATTAAGTAGTGTCTTCATTCAAGGTCTTTCTGCTTTGGTATTCAAAACTACAGTATATATCGTTCACAACTAAATTTCTTCTACATTGTTTGACAAATGATTTCTCTTTACATCAGGAGAAAAGCGGCAGACACTGGAGAGAAGCCACCCATGAAGACACAAGACAATGTAAGTGGCTGCTCCTGACGAATTATTGTAAATCCAGCAAAGAACACCAAATATATAATGTGTTTTTATAAGTGATAGTCTTTAAAAAAAAATAGAAACAGCTTGATGATGACTTACTCGTAACACGTCTTGTTCTTTTCTATACAGGATGATTCAGAGCCTCAAGGTCAAACCGGTGAGAACTCAATATTTTTATCCGTAGGATGCCACCTACATTTATTCTCCAACATTAATTTTACATGATATACAAAGTTAATATTAACAGCTCATGATTTCATACATTCTCTTTCTCAGACACCATAAGAAGACCTTGGGAGAAATTGTCTATGAACAGGTAATTCATGATTCACTTATTTCCATTCTGCCATCATCAGTACACCTGAAACCCCCGGGCGTTCGGTGTCTCATGTTTGAACTCATCTTAAGAGTAGTTTTCCATCAGTGTGCGTGCGATTGCGTGAACATGTGTGTATGTATTTGCGCCCGTGGATAAATGTGCTTTTGTGTGTGAATGTCTGCCATTTCAATTCTAAGAGAAGAGTGTGTGTGTCTCACTAACAGGAATAACTCCATCACCAAGAGCATGGACTCCACTCCCTCATTGTCCCAAGGTTCCAGGTATACATGCTGTCCTGTTCACTCATGACCTTAGCTCCCCTTGCCTTTCTTTTCTCTTCAGGTTAGCGCAGCATCACTGCAGCCTACTGGGGTAGCGTATTTTACAGTTGATAGCACCCCCTAATGGATCAGAGAATGGCATGCACCCAAGGGACTTGTGGGGGCACCAACTGAGTGTGTTCTTCCTGAAAAGTAGATAGGAACCTGACTGTGTGCTCATTTGTACTCGTCAGTTCTGAGTGCTGGGGTTGGTGTTGTCCTCCTGTGTAAACTAACTCTGACTTTTCTACTTTTCTGGTTTAATAGCTGGCTTTTATGACTTGTCTATATAATTGAGGGAAGTGTGTGCAACTATAGTAGTTAAAAGATGGATCAAGTCCAGCCAGTGATAACAATAAGGTGATTAGTTACACATGTATGCAAAAACAAATGCTTTCAGAATTGGTCCAACCAGATTTATTTCAATATATATATCAGTAATCATATATAATTTGATTCTAAATCATTCTCAACTTTTCCCAAAGTTTATCAGTTCAAAAAGGTAGGTTAATGAGCATAGATAGGTTAACCCTCACTCCATCTCTGGGTGTGTGTCTTCTCTCTGCAACCTTGTGGGACTATTCCTTCTTCCTTGCAGTACTGTGGTGATTTGTCTGACACTGGGCCTGTCAATGCAATGCCATGGACCTTCTTAGCTTTTTGTGAAATACAAAATCTCTGTATTTGTTTCTCCTCATCTTACAGGGCAAAGCCCGCAGCCAACAGTAACGACGCAGGCGGAATGGATGACTCGGATTTAGAAAAAATGAAACAGGTAATGTTCTTGTTTGCCCAGTAGCATCACTTATTGACTGGAGGGGCTATGCCTGACGTCCGTAGAATTGTGACTGACTGTGAATTGTTTTTTTCTGCAGGAGATCCTGGAAGAGGTGCGAAAAGAACTACAAAAAGTAAAGGAGGAAATAATCGGAGGTGAGAGAACTCTGCACCCTCGAAAAACAACTTTACCCATTTTAACTTCAACATGATTTTGGTTCTTACTGCGTGTTTCTCCTCTCCCATTTCACAGCCTTTGTTCAGGAGCTGCAAAAGAGAAGCACATAGTTCTGCTGAGTGTCAGGTGTAACAGAGGGATGCGATAGATGGAGTTTGTCCTCCACTGCACCCTCCCTTGTAGCCCAGGGATTTCTTATTTTCTCCTACACATTTTCTCTTTTCTCTCTCTCTCTCTCTCTCTGTCTTACACAAACACATGTGAGCATACTTGCTTATGTGTACATCGTGCATATTCACTTCATGTAAATGGTAACCCATGGAACCTCCTCAAGCCGCCATCTGACACTTTTGATGATCACTCACCAATATTGTGGCGGTGGTCCCATCTATCCCATCTCTCCCATGTTCATTCATCCCGTCCCCTCGTGTCCTCTGTGTGTCATCTGAACCAATCCAGAGCACACAGCTACAGCCACAGTTGCTCCTCCAATTTGTCATCATTTATACTCATCATAACCCTCTTTTCTGCAGAAATCCTGCTACTTGTGTCTTCTCATTCTGCTATCAGACGCACCATTTACTGATAGAGCAGTTCTCAGTATTCAGGGACAACGTATTAGTCACATTTTTACTGTAATAGCAAGATGCTGGGATTTGACGACAGACCTTTTATCTCTTTCTCAGTTAGTATACAACTGTTCAACCTCGAACACTGCTACAGTTAGTTCAGTTTAGACATCTGCAAGTAGGTCATGACCTCTAACGGTCATTGGAGGTGCAAAAACGACAGCCGAGGATGGGGAAATACCCCATCCAACTCCCTGACTACTGCAAGAAGAGACAAGCAAAGGAAATCTGATGGACAACCTGAGTGCTGTGAAAGAGGAGTGTGTTGTAGTTTTATGATGTGTGAGAAATGTATTCTCTTTGCATTGCACTTGTTCCGGAGGAAGTGTGACTGTGTGCCACACTGCCTTGACAGACTATTCCCTCTCACTCAAAATGAGATATTATTTGTTAGCCAGTGCAGTGGTCCGATACTGCGCTTCCGCTGGTTTAATTTCTTCCATTCTAGCTATGTTTTCTACTTTCGAAACATGAAAAATGGCCATGATGAGGTCAATTAATTTGGCCATGACCAACTGCCTTGAGAATAAATATATAAATATATATATATAAGGAAAAATATATATTTGTTTTGAGGGAAAATGTTAGCAAAAATGAAATGGTGTTTCTATTTTAATTGAAATGACTGGTGAATGGGTTTTTTTTTTTTTTTCCTTTTTTTGATGATTGTTTTCTTATGAGATGTTATTTTGGGTTTACTGTTTATTTTTTCTAATAGAGTCTAGGCTTTTTACACTGAAATATAAAGAAAACAGCTTAGAGACACTGGATTAGAAATGCCTTTATAGTCGAATACAGCTGCTTCTTGAAATGCATTCCTTTGTCTTGAGTCGTCTTTTGCATCTTATTGTAAAACTGCTTTGATTTCAGACCAGTTCAATTTAGGAATCTGGGGCTGTATTGCACTGCAAACTTCTTGCACAAACTAGTTTGGCCAATATGGACATTTGAGTTACAGCCTGACTTACAAATGTAGTGAAATAGAAATTCTGAATTAAATTCTTTTTTTTTTTTTTTAACTTTGTCACATCAGATTGAAAATTTCAACAATGTGGATCCAAACTAAAACGTTGAAGACAGTTAATGTGTGGAGACTGACTACATCTTCACCAACAAGTTCAATTGAAAAAAAATGTTATTTTTTGCCAAATTTTATAGTTTGCTTGTAGTTTGTAGCTGGTTTCTCTTGTCTGAAGGTAAATTGTTTGCAAGGAGGTGTATAAAAAAAACAAACAAAACAACAAAAACAAACAAAAAAATGGATGGAATTGATGTACATGTGCAAATTGATAGTTTGTTAAAGTTGCTCTCCACTCAGTGTTTTTTTTTTCTTATTCCTTCATTTGGATATTTGGGCTCCACTTTGCAGAATGATGTATGTGCAGAGTTTGATACTAGAAGGCTGTTTTCACATTCATCTGCTGAAAGTGGAAAGTTTCTCTTTGCTCATTGAAAATCCAGTTGTAAAGAGCGGGCCTACAAGCAGGATTCATGACATCACAAATGGTTTGGAAGCCAGTCGTGGTCCAACATTAAACTTACACATGTGTGATGTGGAAACTTGAAGCCTCCAGTGCATATACACTGAGAATGAACTTTACATTAAAGTAGGAGACATTTTGTGTCCAGCCATTAAACTTTTGAAATGAAAAATATTTGCATATTCATTGATTGTGGAATATTTAATGAGGTAAAAGGAGCAGATGCCAATTTAAGGATTTTATACTTGGTAATTATAATTTTTTTCCTGGACAAAACCATATCAGACACACATTATTGTTCAGGCAGATTATGTGTGTATGTCTTGATATATGTGTTGAGGGGATCTTTAAATTTAAAAAAAAAAGTTACTTTTTGCCAAAAATGACAGTTTGCTTGTAGTTTGTATTTCCCAAGAAACTGGTTTCTCTTGTCTGAAGGTAAATTGTTGGCCAGGAAGTGGAAGGAAAAAAAACCCAACGAAAAACTATATGTATCTATCTTGTGTCCAAAAATATTTGCATATTCATTGACTGTAGAATTTTTAATGAGGGAGGAGTAGATGCTGATTTAAGGATTTTATACTTGGTAATTGTACATTTTTTTTCGTGGACAAAACCATATCAGACACACATTATTGTTTCAAGCAGTTTATGTGTGTACGCCATGTGAGGAGGGGATCTTTAAATAAAAAAAATGTTAGTTTTAGCCAAATTTGACAGTTCGCTCGTAGTTCTTATTTCCCAAGAAGCTGGTTTCTCTTCTCTGAAGGTAAATTGTTGGCCTGAGGGTGTTAAAAAAAACAAACAATATGTGGCAGAACTGACGTACATGTACAAAGTCAGACTTAGTTAAATGGAGATTCATGCTAAAATTTATGAAACCGTAAAGAGTTAAAATAGCCTAATTGTATTGTTTTCGCTTTAATTGAAAGAACTGGAAATCGCTCCTACTGGTCATGAGCGCAGGGGCCGCAGCCAGCGTCCCTCCAGAGTTGCCTGGATGCTTCCGGAGTGGGAAGGCTCTCAGCTTGTTTCCGCCGCCATTGCGGATTTTGGACAGAAGATCACTGCCATCCATCGATGCAGTGCCGAAAACACACACAGAAGGGGGACACACTGAACATTTTTATTGACACTAGATTTCAGGAAACACGTCTAACAACACTCCTTATCACCATTTATCGTGTTTTTTTTCTTTCTCCGTTTTCACTGACTGGCTCCGACCTACACGCACAGTGAGGAGGTCGTAGCTAGCGCGGTGCTGCTGCCCAGCTAGCGAGCTGTGTACGGCTACAATTTCAGGACTCCGGAGCAGCCCAAGGAAAGAAAAAACATGGCTCAGATACTACCTATCCGCTTCCAGGAGCACCTGCAGGTATGTGGGCAAATCCTAGTAGCTAAATAAACCTAAAACACTCATTTCTTTGCAACGTTAAACGTCAATACCCGCAGCAAATGAATGACCTCCCCTCCCCCGTTTAGCCAACAGCTAACGGCTAGCTGCGCTCATTCATCGGACTGATGCCGACTTAAAGTTAGCCGCCGTTATCTGTCACCGGTGAGGTGGAGAAACTAATTAACAATAAACACTTCTGCTGACCTTCAGTGTTCAGCTCTTGCGTCTTTGACCTACACATCTCTTCATTTTAGGGTTAGCTATTACATGAGCTAGTTAACCGTTATACAGTTAGTGTGTCGTGAGGGATGTTGGCTGCACGTCATCTAACGTTAGCCATAATAAATGACATTTAACCGTCGACCTGGTCAACAAACTTCGATTTCAGATAGCTAAAAGCTGTTAAACCGTGGTCAGCCGCAACAAATGTGATTTTTTTTTTTTTTGTTAAGAAAAAAGGACACAACTAAGCGAAACATCTCATTTATTAATGTCAGTATGCAGCAGGATTCTGGAAACAATATTGATGGTCATTTTGACAGTGAAACCAACCATTCAATTAAGCTGGAAGCCAAGGATGTAATACTGTATTATGGAGAGAATAAAAAAAAACAAAGTTCAATGGACTGTCCATTTATTAATTTTACTGGGAAAATTTCACATCCATAAATCAAAGTTCTCGAGGTCTCACAGATTGTTTGAACCTCTCATGATTGAATTTATTTTGACTCTATCATTCATTGCATACCTTTCTGTATAAATAAGTTATTTATCTATTATTATTATTATTATTATTATTATTATTATTATTATTATTATTACTTTTACCCTCTGTCCTGTTACCATGTCAACTTTATCAACAAATTGAAAGTGAAGTCATGCCTGGTATGTTTATTTCATCATGATGGCTAATTATTTTCTCTTATTGTCTGAAAGGGAATTTTCACCACATTTTATGTGGGTGTCCAATCAGAGTTGATTGTAAATGCAGTCAATTGATAAAGCAATAAATTCCTCATTGTGTGCTATATTGACCCAGAAAGCTGAGTTTTCCTGCTCCCGGAGCCACGCCAGCGATGTCTACATGTACCAGGATGCATTTCTCGCGAGCTTCTGATGCCCAACCCCCAAATCCTTGCATAGTACTGCAAACACAGGCTCTCTCGGGGTTGGTGTCGGCGAAAGCATCCAACAAAAACTGCCCACACTGAAATTCATTGCAGCAGAATGATTCAGTTCTTTTGGCATCGGAGGACAATTTGAGCTAAGGCACCACCAGTCGCTGTTTGCTGTCAGCAGCTCAGGTTCTGGATGGTCCCCACCATCTGTATCCTCTTGCGTGGCTAATGCAGCGGCGGCTTCTTTCCACTGCATTTCTTCGGCCGTATACTCTGGCTTGAATAAATACAGCTTAATGTCCGAATCAGCCGAAACACTGTAAAATGTATCCTCGCCCATAACATCCTCAGCACTCATATTTGGAGTGCCATTTTCGCTGTTAGAAACGTAGCTAGTTTGCAATACAAGCAAAGAGAACAAGGAAGTTTTATTTTTGAGCAGCATCTAGAGCACCCCCCCGGCTACCCAGAGGCGGAGACTAGAAATCCAAGCTGAAATAGCCTGTAGTTCTTCATTGCCCCCAACTACATCACTCACTGTAGACGTCAAATGACGACGCTGGTGCTGAAAGAACAACGGATTTTGCAGCTGTGCCCCAGAGACACAGAGAATATTGACAACAACTGCAGGTGTTTTTCACATTATATCCCTAATTGGGATAGATAGAGATAAGGTTGAAAATTGGCAAAATTGTCCTTTAATGTCACATATGTTGTAAGTGATGCTTTCTATAAATAAAGTGGAGAAAATGGTCAGCTGCAGTCTGGCTGGACTCTGCCAATAACGTCACACATAGGCATTATGTCATCATGACAGACTATTTTTACAGATGACATCAGACACTATTGTCATTTTGTTGGAGTTTCTATCTGTGAAAACCTCATCCAGGTTTACAAGGTGAACCAGGTGGTCAAAGCCTTCAGTCAAAAATGGCATCATCATTTTTCCCTGGGAACGGATGAGAGTCAGTTGAGTTGAGGTCAAGCTCAGCTGCCCCATCTCAGCTTCTGACTGTGTGCGATTATTAGATGTGCTTGGTGTTATCACAAAATATTTAAACACAAGATGAAACCCCACAGGGGGCAGTTTTCCTACTATGACCATGCAACTTAGATCACCTGGGGGGGGGATACATTACATAGTCCAAGTACTGTACAATTACAACTCAGTGCAGTAATAGATACAACAACAAAGCCCCCATAAGCCGGGGAAAACTCATGCCCACCAGACAAGAGTGAGTGCTCTTGACTTACCAGGGTTTAATATCAACATGGGTACTTGTTGCTTTAGGTTCTTACCTTGTGAGGCAGCTTGATTTTCGAGATCATGCAAGAATCCATCTTGTCAGGCTTCAAGTTATGTGCTTGTGTTAGACGGTGATAGACGGTGATAGACAGATGGTTCATCGAATCACCTGCCAAGTATTTTTTGGAAATGCGTGCCCTTTTCCAAACAGTTTCCAAGGACGATTTCTCAGATGGTTCTGTGTAACAAACCATCTGGCGCATCAGGTTATTACGTTCTGTTGTGCCAAGAATTGGCAAAAGTTGCCTTTGCATCTTTAAACAAACATAGGTCAGGTTATGGCTTATGGGACAATTAGAAATATAAGACATCATCTGAGTTATAATAATCCTAGTTATAACTATAATATAATGTATGTTTTTTGAGTTTATCTTGAACTGATTCTATGGATGATGTTGGTTGAGTTGTTTTGTTATATAATATCATTTCCTCCTGTTCACTTGGCCTCCTGAATATTTGCTATTTTGACATAAAAACCCTCAATGAAAATAAGTCCTGTACTTAATTGTATCATACCTGATATTTTTTGTAGTAAACACTCATGTGTTCATATCTCAGCTCCAGAACCTGGGGATCAACCCAGCCAACATCGGATTCAGCACTCTAACCATGGAGTCCGACAAGTTCATCTGTATAAGGGAGAAGGTGGGTGAGCAGGCCCAGGTTGTCATCATTGATATGGCGGACCCCAACAATCCCATCCGCAGGCCCATCTCTGCAGACAGCGCCATCATGAATCCTGCCAGCAAAGTTATTGCCCTTAAAGGTAAGCTCTGACTAAAATGCATATGTAGTGCTGTTAGCACATAGCTTTATGTGCCACCTAGAGAGGAGTGTGCTATGTTTCTGAAAACACATAGACTAAAAAGTAAACCTGTTAAAAGTTTTGGCTAGTCACATACCTTGCTACAATGCTTTTCCAAAACATTGGGCCATTTGTGTAAATTTCGTTTTGTGTTGTCAGTCAGTTATGTAGTTGTTAAAGTCTGCTTTTCATTTTAATGTCCATATGTAGGCCACCCCATCTGTTTGTCAAAAAGAGTAAATAGAGCATCTAAAGTGTAGTGTAACAAATTTAAATTTACGGACACATTGATATTTCAGGAAAAGTAGCTCTCGTATTAGTGCTAGGAAAATGTCATGCTGTCATGAATGCTTTGTCTATTTTGCTTGTTTTTGCTCTTTTTTTCATTTCTTACTGCTTTCTTATGTTTGCAGACGGTGAGTTGAATTTTACATATCATGAGTTGTCAAAGTGTAATCCTGTATGCACTGTCTTGAAATGTATGCACAATACTGACAATAGTTATAATGAATGCTTGAATTAATAATGATAACAAAAACAGGGCATAGCCAAATTAAGAGGGCAGCTGAAAGGACTATATCTTTTTATTTGTTTTTTGTGTGTATGTGTTTGTCCAGTTTGCTACACTCGACATATTTTATATTACAGCTGGCCATTTTCTAAAACATACTATACTTTATAGTATATACTATACTACTACTACTATATATATACTTTAGATTTTTAGTTATTTTCTCCATTAGGCTCAGTACAGTATGAAAATAAGCACTTTAAGGATTAAATCTTGCTTCAGACAGGTAATCCATCACAATGAACATCCCGCCCACATGTATTTTTGTCAGAGTAACTGTATTGTTGTGTGGTAATCATAGACTGTATGTTTATAGTGGTAATTTAGTTGAATGAACACTGATTGAAGTAGACTCTCAAATGGCAAACCTGAAAGCAAACACACACAGTGAGAAGACAACAATGTGAATCAGGAATCTTTAGATCTTTAGTTTTTCCTTTGTTATCTTTGAGCTGTCAGTCACAACCTGAAGGCACCACATAACCTTTTGCCAGAAGGTTGCCTTTGAAGAAAAAAAATGTTATCAAACAAAAAAAACATCATTGACTTATCAGGTGAATATTCAGAAATGATACAGTGTTATGTGCTTTGGAAAATGGTTGGTAGTAATGTATAGTATGCTTGTAGTAAAAGGGCTAAAACATGCAGAAAAATTATATGGTCATTTAAACAATGGCAAAATCAAGCAAGCATTGACATGTAGGTCACAGTCTTAATCAGTGTCCTGTCAATAAACAGTAGGCTAGTATGTATTTGCTATCATATGGGCAGGTGGCTTATTCCATAAGAAATGTGTGCCACTGGCCTTTGATGTTACACCATTATAGCAACTGGTAGTCAGTACTTGCACAGACTCTGCACACTGCACTAGTGAACCAGATCTCTGATAAAAACACAAGCATCAGTATGGAAATACAAAATATTTTAGATCATGGGGAAAATAAATAATTTTTGGTTTTGTGTGTTAGACAGGCTTTTTTCACAGTAGACATTTTGACTTGTCATAGTAGGAAAAACACAAGTGTTCCTAATAAGATTAACAATGGCTCTGTTCTGTTGATGTTCCCCAGTAAGCTATCATGATGGTGATGCTGAGCCAGCATACACAACACCAGGACTCTAAAACTGAAGCAGCTAAATGAAAATTAGTTTTTTTTTTTTTCATTTTTTGTTTTATTTACACCTGTGCTTTTCCTACTGTGACATGTCAAATTTTCCTCAATGAAAAATTGCCTGCTGATAGGGAGAGGAATATTTACCAATATTGAACCCTAGAACAGTTTCTTAACAGAAGAGCCAGAGTTTTGATAGCTTTATGCGTATCTTTGAAAGCCACTATGTGTAGGATTAGAACATTTCTGACCTAGAAGTCTCCAAATGGTAGTATCAAATACACAATGTCATACAGCAATGCACGAAAGAATGGCACGGAAAAACACACAACAGTTAATATAATGTAAATTAGGAACAATTTATCAATAAAACAAAAGGCTGATTCACACAACCACTGGGTCTATTCCAGAGACAGAGAGCTTGCAAGTGGATGAAGAGAGAGAAAGAGAAACTGAACTGAAATTTAAATTTGCTTGGTTCTTATTTCATATTAGGTAATTCTGTGGTTTAGCAATATTATCTATGAAACTACAGTTGCAGACTCATGTTTTTGAGAACGATGATCACTTTGGATTAACCGGTGACAGCAGTCGCATTAATAAATCAAATGAGTGCCATAATGCAATCAATAACAAGTCTGACTGGTGTGCCTGAAAACACTGCAATCAGTGATCAAAGTGCTTTCTTTTGATCACAAACTACACATTGGGCCTGTACAAGCATGCCAAAATGTATTCTTATCAAAGGCTAACATGGCCCAAAATCATACAATTTTGTGCAAACAACCACTTGCAGAGTATTATTCTACATTATATGTTTTGACTGGATTTACTGACATCCACATTATGTCAGAGGATTAGTCTTAAATGCCTTACAAAATGTATGCTTTAGTATGATTTGATTAATATTTGTTAAGGTGCAGTTCAAACAAAGAAGCTGATTAAAGAACAAAATCTGCATTATTTCTGTACTTTTTCATACACGTTCAGTGTTTGTGCTGTTATATACCAATTACTGATATTCACTTAAAACTACACAGCAGGCAGTGAATTTTTACAATGTAGTGTTTTTTTTATTTCAGAAACATCACTGTACCTCCCAATTTCGATGGCGAGGCATTTTCTTTCATATGCTGTGTTAATTATGAATCAGTTAATTATAGGGTTTAGTTTGGTTGGAGCTTGCTTGGGCTTGAATTAAACCCAAAAGATATGCCTTGGGTCCAAAGAATTATAGGGTCTTTCCTCCAGTGAGACTGAATTGGAGGAAAAAACAGAATGGGTGTGAGTGCATCCGTCCAGCATCCCTCCCATCATCACATCTGTTTGTGTGCTTTGTGGTCTTCTTTTGCTAATCTGCATTCAGACCCAACCCAAATTCCAACATCCCTCATTTTAGGATTACATTTTGATGTGAATCCCGTAAGAGCTATGATAACAGGCCTGGAGTTTCATTTGTCTAGTAGGTGGTAGGGGCAGAGGGCGGGAAATTATGATTGTACTGGGCATTGTGTTTTTCTGCAGAAGTTGGTTCCTAATTGATCTGGTTTTGGGTGAAAAGCATTGAACCATTGTACCACAACACCCAGGAAAACCTTTCTTAATCTAGTTGAGAATCTCAGTAGGCATTAGTAGTAGTCATATTCCTAATCCAACATTCTGACCGAAAATAGCACTGTGTTTAAAAAAAATGTAAAGGGTTGCATTAATGGAGCTACTACAGGTACCGCTGAAAAGATGAAATACAATCCACTCCAGGGCTATCATTTGAGTAATAGATCGATGAATTTGAAGGCTAAACACGCAGCAAAACACTGCACAACAATGTGTAATATTACGAGACAGGATTTTACAACTATGGAAAGATGTTATAGTGACAGTCCTCTTCTCCTCCATCGAGAGGTCAATACTACCCAAAGTCGTCTTAACTTGTACATATTGAATTGGTCAGTGCTGCGCCTTCTAGGATGATGTTGCAAAAGTTGAACCAGGTTTGACTTTTTTGCTGGACAATACTGCATCAATGCAGTGGTCCCATTGAAATGAACAGGAAAGCTGTGTTTTTTAAGGCAGTGCTGTTGTCGGTCTGAACACGGTCTTATTCTGTTTGAGTCTCTAAAATTGAAAATTTGTTTTGTAGATGAGTAATAACTTAAAATGTCCACATTATCACCAGGGGTTTGCATATTCAGCCTCAACTGAATGTATTTCTCCTGCACAGTTGATTGCGTCAGACCTAACTGAATGCAGATCTACCACTATTAGTGGTTGCCCTTTTGTTGGTCTTGCCTCTTGTTTTGACACTGGTACTGGCTTGTTGTTTGGTGCTTTGGTGTTACTCAAACCAAACCCTGACTACCAACATTTCTCTATCAATTGGAATTTGGTATGCCCAAATGGTATGATTTTTTTTCCCCCTCAAAGTCTGCTGTTGGTTGTGTGTGGTATCTTTAGTCACTAGATTTGACTGTTTTTATTGTTATAAGAATGTTTAGAAGGGTCACAATCACACATCTTGGTCACTTTACGTTAACCTGGGTTCTGAATATTTACAGCGGCAAAGACCCTGCAGATCTTCAACATTGAGATGAAGAGCAAGATGAAGGCTCACACAATGACAGATGACGTGACCTTCTGGAAGTGGATCTCCCTCAACACCGTTGCCCTGGTCACAGACAACGCAGTCTACCACTGGAGCATGGAGGGTGACTCTCAGCCAATCAAAGTCTTTGACCGCCACTCCAGCCTGGCAGGCTGCCAGATCATCAACTACCGCACTGACGCCAAACAGAAATGGTTGCTGCTCATCGGCATTTCAGCACAGGTAAATAAACTGCATGGCTGAAGACTTGCTTCATCCTGATAATTACTAATTATTTCTGCTTAATATTGTCAACACATTTGCTAATCACTATATCATACTACTTTGTCTTCTTTTCAGAAAACAATTATTTTATTACTGGAATGCTCCAATGCCATGTTTCTCAGTGTAGCAGGAAGTAGAAAGTCTTGAATTCACATTTAATGTTTTTGAAAGGATCGGTCTGACTCAAATTCTAAAGTCATTTAGTTAGTTTCTCTGTTGGGGTTAATCCAGTCCATCAGCGATTCCCAGTATGATTATCAAGAACCTTGAAATAAAGTCCCTAGCAGCATACTTTTATTTAATAACATATTAATTAGCAAAAAATGTCTTAATGCTACTTAAAATCACAGACAACTTTGACCTAACTCTTTCCTCTTCAGCAAAACCGTGTTGTTGGAGCGATGCAGCTATACTCAGTGGACAGGAAGGTGTCTCAGCCCATCGAGGGTCATGCTGCTGGCTTTGCGCAGTTCAAGATGGAGGACAATACCGAAGAGTCAACTCTGTTCTGCTTTGCTGTGCGAGGACAGGCAGGGGGAAAGGTAAGATTTACTGACACTGCAAAGTGTCAGGCAGACTACTGCAATAATAAAAAAAAAAAAAATCAATATGGACTCATTTGAAAAGTGAAAATCAATCACACATAGAAAAGTGCTCAGGAATATACAGAATCCATATCAAATTTACTGGATTAAAGAAATCTCCCCTTGCAACCTGACTTTGTCTGCTTTTTATCTAAATGCCTTTTTGCGTCTAGCTGCATATCATTGAAGTGGGGACTCCACCGACTGGGAACCAGCCATTTCCAAAGAAAGCTGTGGATGTTTTCTTTCCTCCAGAAGCCCAGAATGACTTCCCCGTCGCCATGCAGGTACAGAAACTAATATGAGCAGACTTTTAGTGCCCATACTTGTTGCCTGTTTGTCTTGGTTCTGCAAACAATAGTGTCACAGCCACGATTTCCTGTTTCCCACCATAGAAAGAGGGCTACATATGAGTTCACATGTCGTTACTTTAAGATTTTCTTAAAGGGGTATTTAGAAAACAAAAGTATGCTGTTGATATGTATATTGCTGTTGAAGTTGTTATTTAAGAGCCGTTTAAACACGAAGCTGCTTCTCATTCAGTGTTGGACCAACTATCTGATGTGTTAAAATCGCACCAATTCTGAGTTGCCCCTCAGTGTGTTACCACCATCCACCTGCCATTCACAATTGGTCTACAGCAGCATTTACCACCCAAACTGTCTCATCATAACAAAATCCACAGGGTCATGTTCTGATTGTGGCCTCTTTAGTAGAGTTCACAAGCATGGGGTTCAATGTCTTGCTCAAGGTCGTTTTGAGAATGATCTGTTTGTTTATTTTTAGGTGTTCTTATTTTTCTATTCCTGTACTTCTATCTAGATCAGTTCCAAGCAAGATGTAGTCTTTCTCATCACCAAATATGGCTACATCCACCTGTATGACCTAGAGACTGGAACCTGTATCTACATGAACAGGATCAGCGGGGAGACCATTTTTGTCACTGCCCCTCACGAGCCCACTGCTGGTATCATTGGGGTCAACAGGAAAGGACAGGTACTGTATATTTCAGTTATAGTCTCCTGTCCCTTCATATATCATGTCCTCTAATAGGGTCAAATTTGTGCTGATATTAAACTCTGTCATTGTTTTATTTGCTAAATTTGTGCTACTTTTATGTAATTTCCCCATTGAAGACTGCATACAGTGCAATGGCACATTCTTGAATTCACAGCAGCAATCATAAGATGGGTGTTTGTTAACATTAAGATCATACACCTTATTTGCTTGTGCATTGGTAAGGATTCAATAAATGGCTGTAATGATCCTTTATTCTGCTAGGTTGACAAAATTATTTCCATTGCAAAGTAGGGTTCTCACATTAAACATACATTTAAATATTGTTATTAAATGTTAATTGTAAACAATGTTGGACAGACATCAGCAAAAGTCTCAGTATGTGTTTATAAATACTAGATTCTTGTCCATGTTGGCCTATTATTTCTGACATTTGTTGGTGATTCATTTTCCCTGTGATATGTCAGTGTGGGTCCTTGGTTGTTGTTGTGTGACCTTGACTGTGGAAATCTCTGTGAAAATATCAGGCTGTAGCAGCATCTTTGGTGTCAGGCAGCATGTGACAGCCACAGCAGGAGGGCTAAGCTTGGCCGGCCAGAATACACAATCTAATCCTGTTATTGCTCTTGGCTCTCGCCTGCAGGTCTACCATATACAGCTCAATGTGTTGTACACACACACACACGCACACAAAATGTAACACTACACGCAACAACATGAGGTAATCCCTGCGTGTAATTTAGGAATGTGACAAGTACACGTCTTAGGATGTAATTCACTTAAAGCTATTTTTGCATACAAAGGTGTGTGCGAAGAAGTTGAACTTGGTTTCAAATTCAAGTGTACCAACATTTCTCTGTAAATGAAAAGTGTACCATGTTTATACAGGCAGGTGTCACATTGTTGCAAATAATTCTTAATGTTTGCATTCCCTTGCATTTGTGGTACCTAACCCAGGACAAGTTAGTGAATGTGTTCTGGGTGAAGAAAGACTCCTTTTGGATCACAACATATGGACATTTGCTGTAGTGGTAATTGTTTTTTTTTGTTGAGAGGATTTAGAAATAATATACATTAAACACAACATTGTTCTATCTTCAGGAACAAATCACATCAGTGAGGCATCATCTGTTGTGTATTGATAATAAAACATGAAAATGTGCTTTTCCAGGTGTTGTCAGTGTGCGTGGAGGAGGAAAACATCATTCCCTACATCACCAATGTGCTCCAGAACCCAGACCTGGCTCTCCGCATGGCTGTCCGTAACAACCTTGCCGGTGCTGAGGAGCTGTTTGCCCGCAAGTTCAACACCCTCTTTGCAGCAGGGAATTACTCAGAAGCTGCCAAGGTGGCAGCCAATGCACCTAAGGTAAAGCCAGTGTGCCACCAACCGTGCACACAGAGCTGGGTCAAACAAAGTGACCTCACCCACAGCCCAACTAATACAAGCTCAGACTGTGTAGACTAAGCAGATTTCTGCAGCTTAGCATGACAATAAACATCCAGATTTTGTTAGGTATATGTAAAACAAGTTTAGATTGGCATCAAAATAGTTTAAAAGCCAAATTCAGTAGGGGTTAGGAAATGGTTAAGCTTTGTTTTTTAACACCATGGTTGTCATCAGGGTCTCCACTGGAAAATGCTGGTTAAAGCTTCATTGGTTGGTTGTTTTTAGTTGTTGAAAAGCATTTTATTTATGTAAAGTAATCCTGTGAAACATGTGACGCATTCATGTTTCTATATCTGGACAGCAGGATTGAACAGTCAGACAGATAAATTGGGTATTCAGTCTTTGTGGTGAAAATTATCTTTATTTTTTGTACTTTTTTGTCTCCTTTGGTCTGAGAACTTACATTATACATCCTATGTTCACTATAGTCACTAATGGTCACCCAATGTTATGTAACTCTATATCACCACTATTCTTCTAGGCAATGCTCAAAGGTGACTTCTCCCTCACACTATTTAACCTGAATCTTCCACTGTTTGTCTTTACATCCATCTTTCTTCTCAAGGGTATCCTGCGGACCCCAGACACCATCCGTAGGTTCCAGAGCGTTCCAGCCCAACCAGGCCAGAGGTCTCCATTGCTCCAGTACTTTGGCATCTTATTGGATCAAGGCCAACTTAACAAGTTTGAGTCTCTGGAACTGTGCAGGCCTGTCTTGCAGCAAGGCCGTAAGCAGTTGCTAGAGAAATGGCTGAAAGAGGACAAGGTATGTGCTCAGTGGGTTGTTTTATAGTGAATTCAGAAACACATCCACTCTTTAGAAAACAGTCACCATAGAGCCAAAGTCCTGGGCTGACTAAGCACTCAACACATTAATAGCTTTATTCCTAAGCAAGAAATCCATCATTTCGGGGGAAGAAACACTGTCTTTCCATAAGTTTAGTATCATGATGGCAAAACACACTGCTGGTTACTGTTATAGTCAGTTAGTTGGCTGCTCTACTTCTACAATTACCACTACACTTCTGGTTTCAGTTATGTGCATTTTTGAGCACAGAATCATCTGTTTTTCAAATAACTGATTTGTGTATTAAAGACAGGAACATTTTTGTAAAATCGATAAATAGTTGGGCAGGAATCAAAATTTGCAAGTAAACATGGTGCTGCCATCCAATGTGATTAATGTTACACTCCCAGTTCTGACAAACACAGCATCAGTGCAGAGGCTTGAGGATTACACATAAAGCTAGTTTGGGAATTCTGTGTTCTTGGAAAAGGTTTAAGTGCATGTTTATCTGATTTAGTCCTCTTGGCTCTTCATTTGTTCTGTATTGTACTGCTTTTAAACCCTTAATTTATCTCTGATGGTACTATGTGTGTGTGTGTGTGTGCACATGTGTATGCGTGCGTGTGCATGTGTGTTTACAGCTGGAATGCTCTGAGGAGCTTGGAGACTTGGTGAAATCTGTAGATCCTACTCTTGCCCTCAGTGTCTACCTCAGAGCTAACGTCCCCAATAAGGTCATTCAGTGCTTTGCAGAGACTGGCCAGTTCCAGAAGATTGTTCTCTACGCCAAGAAGGTAACAATGCCTGATTTTATGTTCTTCCATATTTATCTTATATAATAGATGAAGAGAGAGATGCAGAGAAGTGAGAGAGAAGAATTTGATCTTATGAAACACTGTGGACTCATTTGTGTTGTGGACTTTGGTCCACCATTGTCTGTACATCACTTGAACCCTTCATTGATGAAGGGTTTTATTGTGTTTGCATTTACTGAATTGTTTATGATTAAGATCTGTTTCCTCTGTAGGTGGGATACACTCCAGACTGGATCTTCCTGCTAAGGAACGTAATGCGGATCAGCCCAGAACAGGGCCTTCAGTTTTCCCAGATGTTGGTACAGGATGAGGAGCCACTTGCTGACATTACACAGGTAAAACCAAACATCTTCAAATTCACACTACAAGCACCTACATATCCAGGAAATAAATATCTTTATAACCTGCCAAATTGATTCCCAATCAACAGGTTAAGTAAAGGATAAATATAGGTTAAAAAAAAGGGGGGGGGGAGAAAGAAATATACAGTTAGTTGTGAGGGGTTTGACATACGTGATTATTTCTCTCTTTTGTCCCCAGATTGTCGACGTCTTCATGGAGTACAACCTGATCCAGCAGTGCACATCCTTCCTGCTAGATGCTCTGAAGAACAACAGACCCATGGAGGGACCACTTCAGACACGTCTGCTGGAAATGAATTTGGTCCATGCACCACAGGTACACAAACATGGAAACATCAGACCTAAATAACGCAAATGATCGCAGAGTATTTAGCTTTAACCTACACGGAAAACGAGATGATCAATTGGTTTAACCCAATCTAGATTTGGACCACCGCAGTTTACTTTGGCTGACAGAAGTCTTAATTGCAAAATGAACACAGTTATCTTATTTAGTTACAAATTCGTGATTGTGAGTTATCTATAACTTTAACTGGCTTTATGAGTCAGACTTTTTCCTTATTTTTAAATCACACATTTTGAAACTAACCCTGTAGGTTTCTTTCTTCCTTAAAAAGTGTCTCACAGTGCTTCCCTTTCCAAAAAATTTAACTGTCTTCCACCATCTGTTAGAAAATTACGCTGCTTGTTAACTAGGCTTCAAATCATTTTGAAATGTCTTTGTCCCTGTGTCTTGTCTTGCAGGTTGCAGACGCCATCCTGGGCAACCAGATGTTCACCCATTATGATCGTGCCCATGTGGCACAGCTGTGTGAGAAGGCTGGTCTCCTGCAGAGGGCGCTGGAGCATTACACCGACTTATATGACATTAAGCGTGCTGTGGTGCACACACACCTCCTCAACCCAGAGGTACAGCATAAACAGAGGAACACATGGAAATAATATTAGAAAAAATATAATAATAATAGAAAGTAATGCAATGGAAAGTAGATTAAATGTTTCTAATCCTGTTTTCCACAAGTGCTCATTTGAAAAACATATATTGATGTATTTTGAGTTATTGGTTTATTATTACCATATTACTCTTTCCATTGCTGATTGTTTTCTGTTTGTCCTTGCAGTGGCTGGTGAATTTCTTTGGCTCCTTGTCAGTGGAGGACTCTTTGGAGTGTCTTAGGGCCATGCTGTCTGCTAACATCCGCCAGAACCTGCAGATCTGTGTCCAGGTCGCCTCCAAGTACCATGAGCAACTCTCCACTCAGTCCCTCACCGAACTCTTTGAGTCCTTCAAAAGCTTTGAGGGTAAGCTCGGAGATTGCAAAGACCCAATCAAGCTGTTAATTTTAAATTATAAAAGACACCTTTTAAAAAACACAGGTTACTTCTGTTGATTGTGACATGCTTTTGTCTTCCAGGTTTGTTTTATTTCCTGGGTTCCATTGTGAACTTCAGCCAGGACCCCGAGGTTCACTTCAAATATATTCAAGCTGCTTGCAAGACGGGCCAGATCAAAGAGGTGGAGAGAATCTGCAGAGAGAGTAACTGTTACGACCCTGAGCGTGTCAAGAACTTCCTCAAGGTCAGGAATGGACCAGTACTGCTGCACTGTCAGAACATTAGTGTAAACCTTTTCACTATCAACATGATCTAACCTGTCATTTATTAGTCAATACTAATGTTCAATGTTTTTTTCTACAGGAAGCTAAGCTGACTGACCAGCTGCCTTTGATCATTGTGTGTGACCGCTTCGATTTTGTCCATGATCTGGTCCTGTACCTGTACCGCAACAGCCTGCAGAAATACATTGAGATCTATGTGCAAAAGGTATATTGCTACTTTCCTGGCCTGAGAGAAAACTGGTCTTTTATATCCAGAACAATAAATAGTTTAACAGTTGACACAACATACATTAAAAGTCTGCCATCTGTGGAATTGCAAACCTTGTCTGCCATTTCCTCATCTCGCTGTCCTTCATTAATATTATTCTTTCCCACTGCACTTAAAGTAAAACATTGTTGTGCATTTGTCCTCACCTGGATTGAAACATGTAACTGCAAGATCATTTATTTCAGGTGAACCCAAGCCGTCTGCCAGTAGTCATCGGAGGTTTACTGGATGTGGATTGTGCTGAGGATGTGATTAAGAACCTGATCATGGTGGTGAGAGGGCAGTTTTCCACAGACGAACTGGTCGCTGAAGTGGAGAAAAGAAATCGGTAAGAAGAAAGAAACTAATTCAACTGTATAGCAATATTTGAATCATTCAGTCGACCCGTCACATCTTATAGAGTCATGAGTCAGTAGATGTTTTCCTCTCCAAACCAGTGTAACCTTAACTGTGTGTCTCTCTCCAGACTGAAGCTGCTGCTGCCTTGGTTGGAGGCTCGTATTCATGAAGGTTGTGAGGAACCTGCAACCCACAACGCCCTGGCCAAGATTTACATCGACAGCAACAACAACCCAGAACGTTTCCTGAGGGAGAACCCCTTCTACGACAGCCGTGTGGTGGGCAAGTACTGTGAGAAGAGAGACCCCCACCTGGCCTGTGTGGCCTACGAAAGAGGACAGTGTGACCAGGAGCTAATTAATGTGAGTTTACATTGGAATCATATTTCTTTGATAATGACAAATGGAATAAGTCCATTTTTTTCTAAAATGCATACCTTACGACATGAACGCTTGTGCATTATTTAAAAACTCCATCTGGGGTCATTAGAGGACAAGAATGTCTGCGTTAAAAAACTGCCATAAAAATATTATATAGTAATATAATTTTCCACTTTCAATGATTTAATTTTTTAACAAACGTCAGTCCTGATAATAACTATCAAATATTCATTTGTTTTCAGGATTTTAACCCTTTAAATGCCAGTTTGTTTACATAATACAACTGTTTTTTATGACAAAAACATAAAAAATGAATTATTTTCCATAAACTAAATGCAAAGGGGATTCTTTGGGGGGGATTATCACAGTCTGGGATATATCAATGATTAGCAACAACATTGATTTTTATGCATTATTATTTTTTGTGCAGTATTGGTTAAAGAATCCCACCTGATCATATAGTTTATGTAAAATGTCAACATTTTTTTAATTACTCCTATTACCCCCAAAGATTTTAACTTCTAATAGCCTATTATCTTATTTTGCTCTAAAAAATAAAGCAAAAATACAAGTTCACTCTGAACAAGAGCAGATTTATTTATTATTAACATTTAGAACTGAAATAGTATGTGAGAAAGAGAGTTCAGTTCAGATGCAGCAGAAGTTGCAAATGGATGATGTGTGTTCTTTGCAGGCATACTTGCCACACTTAATGCAGGTAGTGGCGTTTTTTTTTTTTCTTTTTTCTGGTTCAGAATTCACAAAGCCTCCTTCTTTTGGTAATGATACCTGGGTCAGGGTTAGGGTCTGTGTCTGGGTGCTGCAGATCTGCCGCCATAGCGGCAGCAGCTGGAGTGCAGGGCAGACGCTGTCTGTGTTCCATTTGTGGGGACACAAGCATTTTCCCTAATTCCCCAATGAACAGCCTCCGTCTGAATTTCTTTGCCTGGTTCCAGGCTGGATCCACAACTGTTCATTGCACAAAGGTGTTGAATGCAGACATATCAAGGACATTATAAAAGAGCACTAGTCGTCACCAACAGGTCCTTCTCCTGCAGCTGTAGGTGCCGACAACCTGTAAAAGAAAAAAGACCAAATAAAAAATGAATAAATGAATACAAATATTCTTCCTCATTATAAAGAAATATCTCATTCATTTTTTATATAAATGCAAGAAATTCTGAATAATAGAAGCACTAAATATATCTCAGACAAGCACATAAATTCATTAAGAATAAATCAGTGTGCGTGTAATTGATGCATAATGGCACATACCATATCCAGGTTGTTGACACCTCCTTTGCAGCAGTTGTAGTCTGTGATGATTGTGAGTCAAAGAAGCGAAGGCGAAGTGAAGGCGAAGACAGAGGATAGGACCGCCCTGTTCCTCATCTGGAGCAGCTGTGGAGGAAGCACTGGTTTGTTCTTACGCACAGTTCCGCCAAGGGCCACTTTCCTCCTCAAAAGCTCCTCTGCCGGCGCATAGGAGGTGAAAAAAATGTCGCAGGTCACTGTGTTCACCTGGAGCCTCTCTGTCATTTCCAGGACCCCCCCTCTGTTCCTGGTTCACCTCCGCCAGACAGCCCTCAGGTTCTCCCGTATATATATATCTGCATCCTCCACGCATAAGATGTCTTAACATCATAGCTGACCCTGATTTTTATACCATACTTGGCTAGTTTGCTTGGCATGTAATGCCAGAACCCACAACAGCCTTTGAATGGGACCAGCTGTTTGTCCACACACACACATCCTGGCTGGGGTTGAAGAGCAGGGGGAGGCGATGCATCCACTTCTCCCAGATGGGGCGGAAAGCAGACAGCTTTTCTTGCCTGTGACACACGGGTTGAATCAACCTGTCATCGAAGCGCAGGTTGGAGCTGATGAGCCTAAATTTGCAGTGGGACATGGTGGCTCAGAAGATGGCCCATCTGGTGAGGTCATCCCACAGGCTGCAAGTCAATTCATCTCGTGACCTGTACACCAGCCAGGATCAGCACCCCAATGTATGCCTGTAGGTCAGTGGCATCTACGTCTCTCCAATCAGACACAGAACGTCTCCCCTGCAGGTTGGTTTTCTCCACAAGAAGCCGGATTATGTCTTCTCTTATGAAAAGATCAAAGGATGGCTTTACAGTGCTGATCCTGACGATGGCATACCATGTTGGTCCCAGGGTCACGCAGGTAGTTGGAAGGTACCTCAGAGTCTTGGCATGAGTGGGAGCCCAGATAATTTGCCCATTTCTTGATTTCCAGTCTGGATTGGCGGTCTCCTCCCTGTCCTCCCCACTCTAAGTACAGTTAGAGGAATAAGAGTCATCGGAGGAATCAGACTCCACCATGTACTCGACGTCATCCTCTGAGTTTGTGTCTTCCTCAGTTTTAGAGACACCTGACTCATGCTCGCTGTCAGCAGGCAGGAGGGTGTGCTCCAGAGCTTTTTGAACAGACATGTGTCTCTTCATCTTGCTAGGTGGGAAATGACCAGCCACTCAAGCTGCGTATACTGATAGATTTGGCTGCAACAGCAGTTCCACAAACTCAAATCTACTAAACCAAATAAAGCGCAACTTGGTTTTGGTTTTCCCCATGCGCGCTCTCACACACACACACACACACACACACACACACACACACACACACACACCTCCAAAGCTCAATAGCCTACCGTAACTCATAAACAGAAATGTACTGCACATATGAGGTGTAATATATTATATTCTACTGAATTTGAAGGCCTGCACGTGCGTGTGAGTGGGTGGATGAGTAAAAGTGTTTGCGTGTGTGAGAGAGAGAGATTGGGACATGGAGCTGTTTATTGTGACCTCCAGTACAATACAATTTCTACCTACACACACATTTATTTTTCAATACACACATACATGCCACACTGTGATATACATACCAATACATTTGGGTCATTTTTAGTGCATTCACATTTTCACTGGCCCTGCTGTGCTCCATAATACAGCAGAAGCAGGACTAAAGATTAATGCATTGTATTTGGCCTGTGGGCAAATACAATGTAAATGACACCCTCTGGTGGAAAAAAGTTAAAACTACAATTTTGAAGCCAGGGCTCCAGAATGAAAGTCTAGTATAACAGAATGCATGAATAGGTTTAGGTTTTATTTTGGCAGGAGGATCAAAAATTGCAGTTTAATGGATTTTAATGGGACCTCTAAGGTGAAAAATGAAAAAGCCAAAAATGTCCACAGTGGTGCACATGTCTGAACTGTTTTTGTTTATTATTCTTTAGGTGTGCAATGAGAACTCACTGTTTAAGAGTCTGTCCCGCTACCTTGTGCGTCGCAAGAATCCTGAGCTGTGGGCAAGCGTGCTGCTGGAGACCAACAACTACAGAAGACCACTTATCGACCAGGTCTGACCTCTTGCTGTCTCTGTCTCTGTCTCTAAAAGCTGCATTACTAAGCAAAGACATGAGTCAAGTTTTTCAAAGCCTTTTGACAATATCCATCCTTTAGTTTTTCACATCACAGTTTTTTATCTACCTGTTATAGGCTTGTTCAATTGTAATATTTTTAAGATTTAGTTAAAACATCAGATGTAGTGCAACTAGCCCGTTGTCCTATTCTGCTGCAGGTTGTCCAAACAGCCCTGACAGAGACACAGGATCCAGAGGAGGTATCTGTGACAGTCAAGGCCTTTATGACCGCTGACCTTCCTAATGAGCTCATCGAGCTTCTGGAGAAGATTGTCCTGGATAACTCTGTCTTTAGCGAGCACAGGTGAGAGGGGCTTGATATACCTCATTGGACATAAGTCAGTTGGCTGTTATGTTTGTTTGTCTGCTTTTTGTAGTAAGTTTCTTGAATTGTGATCATATTTGAAAACACTTATTCATGCTTTTATGTACCTTTTTTTAGTCATATAGAAACTGTTCACTGAGATCTTCCTGTTTTGGTTATTTCAGAAACCTGCAGAATCTGCTCATCCTGACGGCCATTAAAGCTGATCGGACACGTGTCATGGAGTACATTAACCGTCTGGACAACTACGATGCCCCAGACATTGCAAATATTGCCATCAGCAATGAGCTGTTTGAGGAGGCCTTTGCTATTTTTAGGAAATTTGACGTCAACACCTCTGCTGTGCAGGTGCGTGGATTCCTGCTTGACTTTGTGTTTAAAAAAAAGTCACAACATAAACCTCAAAAGCTTTTTTTCTTACTGTTTGTTTACAGTTTAAATCCAGGCTTGTTATTCAGGCCTGACCTAAAGCCTTATAATAATGATCACCAAGACTGTGTTATTGATCTTGATCTGAATCTTGTCTTGTTGAATCCAGGTTCTGATTGAGCACATTGGTAATTTGGACAGAGCCTATGAGTTTGCTGAGCGCTGCAATGAGCCTCCAGTGTGGAGTCAGCTGGCAAAGGCCCAGCTGCAGAAAGGTCTGGTCAAAGAAGCCATTGACTCTTACATCAAGGCTGATGACCCCTCTGCTTACATGGAGGTGGGGCAAGCTGCAGCCCAGAGCGGTAAGTAACTTAATCCAAATTACTGGCTCATTTGCTGCTTAGAAAATCTTGTAAAAAAGGATAAATTATTTGCTTACATTATTTTTATTTTTTATTACCTTATTTCAAGCTTGAAATCCATTTATTTGAATTCTTGTAATGAAGACACTTTAACGATGTTTTGGTAAATATAGATTGATGTGCTTTTCAGACTGATGTGAGTTGTGTTGTGTGCAGGAAACTGGGAGGACCTGGTGAAGTTTCTGCAGATGGCCCGTAAGAAGGCCCGTGAGTCGTACGTTGAAACAGAGTTAATCTTCGCTCTGGCCAAGACCAACCGCCTGGCTGAGCTGGAAGAGTTCATCAATGGCCCGAACAATGCTCACATTCAGCAAGTAGGTTCTGGGACAATAAACACTCATTCTTTTTTACAGCTGATCACCACTGAGCTCTCTTTCCCCTGTTAACAGCTGCTGTTTTTCTGATCTTACCTTCTCTTTTTTTGTACCTTTTCCCTCAGGTGGGTGACCGTTGCTATGACGACAAGATGTATGAGGCAGCCAAACTGCTTTACAACAATGTGTCCAATTTCGGCCGCCTGGCATCCACTCTAGTGCACCTGGGAGAATACCAGGCAGCTGTGGATGGAGCTCGCAAGGCCAACAGCACCCGCACCTGGAAGGAGGTGAGGATTATCAATACAGGTTCACTTTAACTCCCTCTAATAGTAAAGAGTCCTTTTGAAACAGATGTTTGACATCAAAACACACTTTTCCTCTCTGTCTGCCTCTAAGTCTTCCTTAAGTTTCACTCAAGAGAACAGAGCACTGTCCACTCTCTTATATAAAAACACATTGTTTGATGTCACTCTCTTCTCTTTCAGGTGTGTTTTGCTTGTGTAGAGGGGAAGGAGTTCCGGCTCGCCCAGATGTGCGGCCTGCATATTGTCGTACATGCCGATGAACTGGAGGAACTTATCAATTACTACCAGGTACATAACATAACTGGGGCCAGTGTAAAACATATGACTTTTAAAAACCCTCAGTGAAATAATCTCTTTCCCCTGACAAGAAGTGTTGACCAATGAAAAATGAAGGTTTAGTCATATGTATTTTGTTTACTGGTTTAAAGGGTTAGGGTGGGTTTTATAAAGTCTGTCTGTATTCCATTTAGGATCGTGGTTACTTTGAGGAGCTGATCACCATGCTGGAGGCGGCCCTGGGACTGGAGCGTGCTCACATGGGTATGTTCACAGAGCTCGCCATCCTCTACTCCAAATTCAAACCCCAGAAGATGAGGGAGCACCTGGAGCTCTTCTGGTCCCGTGTCAACATTCCAAAGGTAGGCAAAGGGAACAACAGTAACATCTGCAAACAAAGCATGACTTCATTATTATCAATTTAACAACATACTGTACACATAACATATTAAAACTTCCTGATTAGTTCACCAAGTTAATTATTAGTTCATGAACTGACGTGTGTATGTGTGTGTGTGTGTGTGTGTGTGTGTGTGTGTGTATGTGTGTATCTGTCTGTTTGTGGATCAGGTTCTCAGGGCAGCAGAGCAAGCCCACCTCTGGGCAGAGCTGGTGTTCCTTTACGACAAGTATGAGGAATATGACAACGCCATCATCACTATGATGAACCACCCATCTGATGCCTGGAAGGAGGGCCAGTTCAAAGACATTGTCACCAAGGTAGAGACTGTATTAATTAGTGATGCGAGTTGTCGTTCTGGTAACAAGTTTTGTTATTGCCAACAGAGCCAAAGTACTGATGTGTTTATGAGGTGAGATTCTTTATGTGCACTTGCAGATGTTCAAGTGAGTATACTGTATGTGTGCTTTTCGTTTTAGGTGGCCAACGTGGAGCTGTACTACAAGGCGGTCCAGTTTTATCTGGAGTTCAAACCTTTGTTACTGAACGACCTGCTCATCGTCCTCTCTCCAAGACTGGACCACACACGCGCCGTCAATTTCTTCAGCAAGGTCTGTGGCCAATATAATTTTCTGTTAACTTTTATGATAAGAATTTTAAAAAATGAAAATATATAAATAAAAGTTATTGTGGATCCCTTACTCCTGTAGACTTATGAGTGACTGTTCCTACATGCAGTAGTTTTGCACCAATCTTATTGGTGAAATACTCGTCTGGTGACAGGAAATGGAAACTTTGGTATATTAAGCTAAACTTTCCTACAGCTGTCTCCAGACACATTTTATGATACGTCTGGACCTATGAGACTGCAAAAAAAACCCTGCAGTTTATTATACACACAAAGTAACCATCAGACAGATCAAATATAGCTAGTTATAGACAAAGCAATAACACTTTTAATGTCTGGATAATCAAATATTTGCTTTAAAGTCTCATTAAATCTTTTTTATGCTCTTGTGGTTATCTGCTAAAGCTCACTTGATGCAGAATATGTGACATTGACTTGCAGAGAAAGAAAAGTAGTTCGATACGAGATGATTTGAAAATTGATGATTTTCTATCTGATTCTTTGTTTAGGTCAAACAGCTGCCTCTGGTTAAACCATACCTGAGGTCGGTCCAGAATCACAACAACAAGTCAGTCAATGAAGCCCTCAACAACCTCTTCATCATTGAGGAAGACTACGCGGTATGATGTGATAATGTTGTCCATTTTGTGTCATAACAGAGTTTTATAATCTATTTTTAGATGTGTTGATGTTAGTTGAAGAGGGGAAAACAACTTTTAGATGTGGTGTCATTCAATGGCACTACTAAATTTTCCCCAACATGATAAATGTTTTCAAGTAGTTGCATTTTTAGCTTCATCTTTTAATCCCTGTTCTCTCTTATCCAGGCACTGCGCACCTCCATTGATGCCTACGACAACTTTGACAACATCTCACTGGCCCAGGGCTTGGAGAAGCATGAGTTGATTGAGTTTAGGAGGATTGCAGCGTACCTTTTCAAGGGCAACAACCGCTGGAAACAGAGTGTTGAGCTCTGCAAGAAGGACAAGCTCTACAAGGTGCTTGGCCAGTAAAACAAATACAAACTTGTAGTATATACTCCAGTTCTTCCAAGTTAATGTGAATCAATGCATTACATTTCACCACAGAAAAAACTGACTGTGCTAAAATGTAAAGGCAGATAATGTCAACTTTCCCCAAGTCAAGTCAATTTATTGAACAGTATTTGTGCCCTTCTCTCTGCAGGATGCCATGCAGTACGCATCAGAGTCCAAAGACACAGAGCTGGCTGAAGAGCTCCTGGCTTGGTTCCTGAATGAAGACAAGAAGGAGTGTTTTGCCGCCTGCCTATTCACCTGCTACGACCTGCTGCGGCCCGACGTGGTGCTTGAGACCGCTTGGAGGCACAACATCATGGACTTCTCCATGCCATATTTCATCCAGGTCATGAGGGAGTACCTCAGTAAGGTGGGTTATCCACACCTGAAGAGGTAACCAGTGAGTGTGGTGTCAGATGTCTTTGAGACAGAAAAACAAATTGAGTCAGGTTAGAGATAACTTTTTCAATTCTACAGTAAATACAGTGAAAGAAGGTAATAAGAAGTTAGACTGTGGGTTCTTTCTCCTGCTGTTAGATGTTTAGACTTGTGAAATAGTATTTGCAAACCTTTACTAATATATGGAGAGCCAGATGTCCGAGAGTTAGCATGTTGGACCTGCTCAGATGGGTGTACCACAGAAACAAATTAAATGGATTCTCTAAATACTTTTCCCCTGATTTTCCCACCCATCCGGTAACTGAAAGAAGCATCAACAACTGCTCAAGTGTATTTGCAAATACTATTCAACAGTAGGCAGTGTCACAGTTCCCCCAGACAGCGTCAAAGACAAAGCCCCCAATGCTGCCTATTCTTTCCTCCATTCATGCTCATCTTCCTATGCTTCTTTCAGTCACGTGTCATCACTGCGGTGTTTTCCTTTTCATTTGGGTTTCCATCCATTCAAGCTACTTTTCCATACAAATGTGTTCCAGAGGAGATTCATAACTGCTGTGTTGCTTGTCATGTCATTTATATTTGTTACATGGCACAAAATACAACCCACCTATAGCTTTCATGACAGGTAGCAGAGATGAGTGGAGCAATTGTTAAAAAAATAGTTGTATTTATTTGATGAACTTTTAGATGCTAAGATGGTGGATTTTACAACAGAATATTTTTAAATCATGTTTTTATCACATATGCTGTCAGTTTGCTGTAGTTAGTTTTCTTTTGGCTGACTACTTCTTTGCGCTTGTTGCAGCAAATAATTAATTTTTCTCTTAAGTCTTAGTAGATCTTGTTTAAGTAGTAACTTACTGGACTTGTAAGTCAATATTCATATCTGTATTTTACAATGTTTTAAGCAACAAGGTGAAATTGACTAGTACCAGAGTGATCTCAAGTCTGCATTTGTATCAAAAGTGGCGTTATTACCCGCATCTCTCAGGGTTTTTGTGTTTTCTTTAAGTGAGAAGTCTGCTCTTTTCTCTCTGTCAATTTCAATTTTGGGAGACTTCCATTTGTTTTTTTTCCTCCTTAAGTTGCCTCTCTGAATTTCCTTTCCAGGTTGATGCGATAAAGGAAAAGGTGAAAGTCGAATCCATTTTCTAATCATTCTTTTTGACCCCTCTCCCCTGTCCTGTAGCCTGTAGTTTGGAGGAGTAAAATTAGCAGGAACTGCATGACCCCCCCCCCCCCCCCATGTCACTCTGCTGCTTCTGACTGTAAAACTCTACATCTCCACTAGACCACCTACCTACCCACAAGACTCCAGAGTGGGGCTCTTCACACCCAGCCTTCAAGGGTCTGCTAGAGTTGCTGGTGTCAGTGTTGGTTTTCAGGTCTAAGTAATTAAAGGTTGACATAGGACAGGGAATGAACTAGTTATTGAAATAAGATGGAAACAAAACCCATAGCAAGAGGAGATCAGGGAAAATAACTGCTTTCAATGTTTCAGTATTTTTGAGTCGTGACGATTCTTCAATTATTACTTCTTATTCATTATTAATTGCTGTACTGAAAGAATATGTACCATCATATTCACCTACTGTAACAGAGACAGTCAGCTGCCCAGATTTACAGATATACAGTAACTATCAGCTTCCATCCCAACTAAAGCAAAGTGATATTAGCTCAGTTACCATTTTGTCATGCAAAGTGTAAAATACTTCTTTTAACATACATGATTACAGTTTTGTATGTTTACAAGTCAGTCATAAGACTTCCATTTATTCCATACAGCAGTGAGACTTTGCTTTAAGTGCAGAGTCGCTGAGTCTTATATCAAATATTCCCCTGACAAAACCTTTCTCCTCAAACACAATGAGTCATCCACTTAAGCCAGCATACCTATCACCTCTTCTTGTGCGTGGGTGAAGAGCGCCACTCCGGATAACTGCCTCACCTGCTGTGGTCGGGTCCTTTTCTCACAGACTTGTTAGATGAATTCTAATGTTACCCTGTCTGTAACCCCACTCAGGCCCTGTTCACGCCTGGCAACACGCGTCTTGGGTGATCCGATCACAAGTGGACAGCTTTAAGTACGTCAGTTCACACTTGGCATTAGAATGCGTCTCCACATGCGTCTCAAGTGACCGCTTGTGATCGGATCTCTATATGTAAATAAACATGTACATCATTTCCATTTGCGAAGACCAAAAGCGTTTTAACCAGCAGGATGCAGCAATGCACTTCCTGTGCCTAGTCTGCCGGAAATTAAAATAAGAAGAAGAAGTTTGCCCAAATGGAAATCAGACAGCGTTTTTCGTGTGTACTCCATCCATGAGAATCCATTTTGCCTGTTGTTTCTCACTTTAATATGACGCTCTTGGTGCGCGAATGAGTACGTGCTTCCACTTATGCAGAGGACGTCAGTTGAGTAGGTGGTCCTTCAGTGTGGCCCAGGACACATTTGCATACAAACTGCTAAAAGAATGTCGCCAAATGCGGCCCAGACCACCTCCCAAAGTGGTCTAAGCAATCGGGTCTCAACACTCAATGTGTCTTGGGTGCATTCACACCTGTACTTAGAGCTGTCCACATGTGATCAGATCACTCAAGGTGCATGTTAATGCCAGGTGTGAACAGGGCCTCAGCTGCAGTCTGCCGCCAGCCATCATCCTGACATTGTAGGTTCAGGATATTTCCACCCTGTAGAGATCAATACAAATGGAGTTTCAAGACATATGACATTAATAATTCTTAAATAATATCTTCATATCAAAGGGGGTGGGGGGATACACATATCCCTATTCGGCATAGACTGCATCTAAGTATAAGACCTATTTTCAGTAAAAGATGATCAAGTCAGCCATTATTTTAATGAAGTGACCATTCTTTCAGAGACCTTTCTGTTTGTCTGTACTACTGACTTTATCTCAGTGCTGTAAAAGAACATGAAAAAGCATAAACATTAGGTACAGGCATTTGTGAGTGAGGGGTATTTTTCTTTGCTACTGTAAAGTGTGGTCTCTTCAAGTGACAAACAACTTGAGTGTGTGACAGCAAATAATCTCTATTGTGGGGAACAAATACACAATGCGTAGAGCAACAAGCATGCATTTCCCCTCCCTCGGTAGCATCAGCAGCACTCAGGCCAGGCTAGGAGACTTCGTTGTTGGCTGTGCCTGCTTCTGGAAACCTTGAACTGGCTGTACAAAACCATCCCCTCCACCCTCTTTCACACTCCCTCTACTATGGCTCTCTGCTTCTCTTCCTCTTCTTCTTCTTTTCTCATGCACTCTACAAGAGGAGAATAACAATAAAAAAAACCTGCCGCTTCAGCATGTCTCTCAACCCCTTCTCAAACAAAACAACAGCCTGTCTTTTCTTGAAACAGCCTGCTTAACCAGATTGACTGACTGTAGTAGTAAACCAAGCAGGTATGTAGAGAACTGAACCCAAAACCATGAATCCTGCCCTTAATTGATCAATATCTAAGCTTTACACTGTTGGAGCTGTGGATAATTTCTGAAGCTTTTTGCTGGCTGCTTAATTCTTTGAATTTAGCTTCTCCTTTCGTCTTCTGCCGGTCATTTTCTGCCTCTGAGCCGCTCAGCAAATACTAAAGCAACAAGGCAGTTTTAGCAAGCTGATTCTCAAGGCTGCTTCTTCTAGCTGTTGGCACGAAGGCATCGATTTAATTGGGCCGTGTGCCAGGGCCTGGGGCACGTCTAGCAAAATATAGACACTGTGACAGTACACAGCATATGGGTGGTAATTAGGGTGTTGTTGTTTTTTTGGTGTTTTGTGGCAACGGGAAACAACAGAATAGCAAATGAGACAACAAATGTTTGCACAACGTTCCAAGTAGTTAAAGTTTTAACACTAAGCTAGATAAATTGTATTAATCTATATGTTATTCATATTCAAATAAATACACTGATACCAGCACTCAATGTAAATAACAAAAATCTAATAAACTAAAGCTAAAAAGTTACTTTGACAGTTAAGTTGAACCCAAACACATCATTTCTCTTCAGTTAAAGTGATTTTCTTCACTTAAAGATATAATATGTCATATCAAAAATCAAGTCTTTACCTCTGTTAGTTATATAATTACAACACAAAAAGGAATCACTTCATGGCAGAAGATGTAAACCTAAATCTGTAAATAAATGATGTCTTGTTCTGAGGCCCGTCTGTCCACCAACTTTCGTGTAAAAATGTTCAGAACATTGGTGAACAGCGGTGAAATCTTAACCAGCTGTGGGTCTGTTTGTACTGGTGAGGGGTTGGTTCTCTACATACTCAACATGTTAGAGTAGATGCTTTGGGTGGCTGGATGGTGGGACCATTATTGCCCAGTAGCTGTTTTTGTCTCCCCTCCTAATCCCTAATTAGACTGCTTTATCTCCCACAAATAAGTGGATGTGTACCTGATGGATTATTGTAACCAAGCTTGATAGAGTAGCCAGTAGTTTTCTAGTAGTAGATACTCCAATTACTTCATAGAGGGCCTCCAACACAGTAGAAAGGCCTGCCTCCTGCAGCCTGTTTTTATTTAAATCTGGACTGTATTCGTCTTCGCCCGTCAGGAATGGTCCCATCCGTCAGCCAGTGAAATAACCCAGAGGTCAGTTTTTACAAACCCGGCGTCTCAGCCCTTGTTCTATAAGAGCGCCCCCTCTCCCCCCCTTTCCACAGTCTAACTGAAGTCTCATGCCGCTGCTGCTGTTTTGTTTTCCACCAGGTGGACAAACTTGAAGCCTCCGAGTCCCTGAGGAAACAGGAGGAGCAGGCTACAGAGTCTCAACCCATTGTTTACGGTAAAAAAGACCAAACACAGATGATAATAAGGGATCTTTTTTTTTGACAATATAACCACAACTTTGCTCTTTTAACAAGTTTTTTCTGATGTTTCTGTCGCAGGCACACCCCAGCTCATGCTCACAGCAGGGCCCAACGTGGCCGTGCCTCCTCAGCAGGCCTACGGCTACGGTTACACAGCAGCACCAGGCTACGCCCAGCCGCCACAGCCCAGCTTCGGTTACGGCATGTGAACACCCCACAGCCCATACTCCTCCCCCGACCCCTACCACCACGACTTGACCCAACACCTTCCTCCCATCTGTCCTTCTCTCTTTGTGTTCCTCACCAGCTTCCCATGGTCTTCTACTCACAACAGGGGCCACAAGCAAGCAACAGCCCACTCTCGTTTTGAGTACTATTTTTTTATTATGTTGTCTGTTACAAGAGAAAAACGTTTAACTGCATTGAAGGACTTTTATTTGTATTGTTTGAAAAGAAATCGGACCACACATCATGTTTCTTTGTTTTACACATTCCATATTTATGACTACTTATTTAGAGAATTGTTTTTTCTGTATATGTTTATGTCATTATGTCGTTTTTTTATTGTTTCGGCGGAAGTGGACTTGCTTAAAGCTCAGCAATGAACCTTTGAAGTAGGTGGAGGAGCATTGGATTTTGCACTCGTGAAGAAATTAATGTAGAGAAGCTCTTACTTTTGATGTACTGAACATGTGAACAGCTTACATTGTCTCGTTTGTCTGTATAATGCATTTCATCATTGTATATTCTGAGGAAAAAAAGGTTACATATAATATTTGAACATATATTGCCATTTCAATGGCTATAGCTAGCAACACTAAGTAATGATAGTATATTCTGCACAGGCGTGTAGCTTTATGGAGTTTTAAATGCATACAGACGTATGTCACTGGTTGAATGAGGGTGTGTTTGTGTGTGTGCGTGTGTGTGTGTGCGCGCGTGTGCGTGTGGGTGAGTGTGACCTGATGGTCTAAATAAGAATTTTAACCCCCTCTCAGCCTGTATTGGGCTATTCAATCCACCCTTCTAGATGTTAGCTCTCCTTCATCGGCTCCATGTATTTAGGTGACCTCTTGTGCCGTGTACAGTGCTTGTGTGAGACTGTATCTGTGTATGTGCAAGGAACGGGACCATGGCTACCAAACCCCAGGGCCCCTCGACCCTTAACCGTACCGTGTGTGTGTATTTACTCCGAATCCTCCTTGTGCTGAGGTCCGTGTATGCCAGGTGTTGTGGTGTTTCCCTCGGTCACCATTACTTTTTTTGCGTGTACAGATGTGAACATGACGAATTGAAAACTTTTAGATGGAGGACCCCCCCCTCCCTCATCCCCAACCATCTGTCCTCCACCCACTTTCCTGTCCTGTTTCCTCCTCCGTCATGCTTTAGCAGCAAGAACAAACAAGGAGGCAGAAGACGCGGCAGGCTGGTGGAACCTTTGGTGTCCTAATGACAACTCGGTTAGATCCATAAACACTCCTGTAGGTTGTGTGTGTAGATGGTTATGATGAAGAAATTAGGTCTCAGTACATCCAGTTCTTTGTCAAGAATGGTCTGAAATAAGAGCCTGTATTTACCTTGATGTACTTAACTTCTTACATGCTTTAAGCTGTGTGTGTAAAGTGTCATCCTAACCCTACCATAAGTTGAATTCCTTTCTGTTGTCATGCATATTAATAATAAAGGGGATCTGTCATTGATAAATGGAAGAATATGACTTAACTGAAAGGGAAATACTAGCCTAAATAAAAACTAAAAATTGTACCTGGTGTTCAGTGGACTCAGTCTCTGTTTGGGAGGAAGTATTAATGTCTCAACAAGTCACTTTATTTTGTTTTTTTGCAATATGCACACCAAGATTCATCCTAAAACATTATGAACCACCAAAATGTGAACGTAGTGATGATCAAAAGCTTCTAAAACAATCATTTAAGTGAAATATAACCATATTGGTACAGTCTTATACATGTTACATTCATGTTACATTAAGTGCTGATGTGAATGTGGATATGAGTCAGATGAGGGTTGAATCCAGTTGTGAGGGCATCAGAGAGCCCGGGCCTTCCTCTCCACTTCGCTGCAGTATTTTTCAGAGAGCCCTGTAGCCCTGCACATGGACAAACACATTTCACATTTTTTCTGTTAACACATACATAATGACTCAAGGTCAGTCGCAAAAAAAGGTCCATCAACCTGCGTGCACTTACTTGAGCTCCTTGAGCTTTTTCTCTTTGATCTCATCAAGGCGCACACGTCTCTGCCGGGCCTCCTCGCTCAGCTGATCAGCCTCCTTGAAGAACTCTCTGCGCTTGGCTACAGCCAGGAGCTCACGTTCCTTCACCTGCTGCCTGATGGCCTCAGAATGGTGGAGCGCCTTCTGACGCAGCTTTTCCTCCTCCTCTTTCAGTTTGACGATCGTCTCCTGTTGCACCCTGTGTGGAGAAATGAATGAATGTTACAGCTCAATTTGCAAGATAGTACAAAGACTGTCCAGTTATGACTTGAGGTAGTTGTGTCCACAGTTTCTTACTTCAGCACTCTCTCAAACTCTGCCTTCTCTCGACCAGCTTCGATGGACAGGAAGTGTTCTTTGCAGCGAAGCTGCTCCACTCGAGCTGCCTTCAGCATCGCTTCCTCCTCCGCCTTCTTGGCAGCCAGCTCCTTCTCTTTTCTCCTCCATTCTCTGTCAGCTATTTCTTGGTTCCTCCGAGCGCGGAGCTCATCCTTCCAAATTCACAGACGGGCACACACACAAAATTATACAAATGTATTAATTAGTAATCTGTAATTGGGGTAAGATGTGGTTTGCAAGGCTTTTAAAAATCAACAGGTGGTTTTATTCCTGACCTGGTCTGCCTTGTAGTCTTTAGCTTTCTCCTGCCGGGCCCTCAGCCTGGCAATCTCCAACTCCTTCTCCTTCTTGATTTGCCTCTGCTGCTCTTCATGTTCTGCCTCCCGCTCCTGTAGGAGTCATGAAATGTCTTCTTTTTTTTTTTAAACACACTTGGAAAAGTGAACAATATTTGAATGGTAGAATAAATCAGAAATATGTTGAACACTGATGGCTGTTATGAACTGTCCTAGTGTTACTGTTTGTTTAGCTGTATATCCATGGAGATGGTCTGTTGAGATCATTTGCTTTTTATCTGACCAGTTTGTTTTTGATGTATTCCATGTCTCTCTTGTCAGCCAGCTTCTCCGCCTCTCTCCTCTGCTCCTTGGCCCTCAAGGTCTCATTGTTGATGCGCATGATCTCCTGCTGCAGACGCTGTTGCTCCTCCTTCTTCTTCTCCACAGCCTGGAAGAAGACAGCCAGTCAAAAACATACTCCAAACACACGTATACATGACTGGATTTCCCTCTCAGCATGTAAGTGACTGATTTTTCAGTGGGTGTCTGTGTGTGTTGTCTCCCCCTTGTGTCAGCACCTGGAGATCCTCCAGGTTCATTTTCTCCTGATTCTCTCGGATCTGGTATCTCTCCTGCTCTTTCATCTCGTCTTGCAGTTGCCTGTCCTCCCTACGCTGCTGGATCTGGTTGTAAATTTGCTGCATTCCACTGGAATATAACCCACAGACACAAAACTTCACAAAAATCTTTGCATCCGCACCTCATCAATCGCCTACGTCTTATGACAAGAATGGAAGTCATGTTTAAATCAATCTGTGAATGAGAATATAATTGTGTGTTTGTCCTTTCACCTGATCCTCTGTTGTTTGCGCAGCTCATCAATCTGCTCCACAGTCTCCAAGGCCCTGCGGCGCTCCACCTCCATCATGGCATCCAGACGCTTCTCCTCCTCTGTCAACTCCGTCTGGATCTGTTTCTTCTCCTGGATCTGGGCATCGCGTGTGGCTTGGCACTGAGCACCCAGAATCAGCTGTAGGAACGATGAACACACACACAGTAGATACACAACGTTGCTCATACAATTCAGCAGTTCAGCCAGTGAATGAAGGATTCACTCTCAGGCACATTTTAAAAACTTTTGTGTATCCACAGTACAGCTTCATACCTTGTTGAGCTTTTTAATCTCCTCCTCTTGCTCCATCCTGAGGGCGTTGGCCCGCTCCAGCAAGCGCTGCGCTCGGTCTCGGGCCTCTATCTCCAGCTCAGTCAGCGCCGGGTTCTTCTTACGGGACAGATCTGCCTCATAGATTTGACGCTTCCGGTCCTCTGCAGCTTTCTGGATGAGAGGTTATTGTGTTATTGGCAATCTGCAAGTTAAACAACATTTTTAGCGTGATTGGAGTTGTTCAGTGTTTCCTACAATTTCCTCGTCTTTCTTCTTCTGATAAGCCGCCTTCAACGCCTCCCTCTCCTCCTTGGTGAGAACCTGGGATGTTGAGGTGATCTGCTCAAATGCAGCTGATGGTAGAATGATGGACTCTCCAGAAGGATCCTTATATGGGACTCTGACAAAACAGGTTGGTTTTAATACTGCATAATGACTGTGTTGTAATCATATTATCATATTGTGATATTGGATGTGGGTAAATTATTGATAAGCATCCACTTTCCAAATTTACAGTTGAATTGAAATGTAGCTACTTGAATTTGTTTTTCACACGCACAGAGAAACTGACAGACAATCTGAGTGAGATATTGCCTACTTGAGATTGCGAATGAGGTCCTTGGTGATGATTTGAAGAGTCTCTCCTTGTTGGTTGTTTAGGGGCGGATCCCTGGCCATGGAGGCTGAGTTTCCACGTCTGTCTGACTGTGATGATTTGTGGACAGGGTTAGCAAAATCTCACAAACCCATATACGTACATACATGTATCCTCTCCAGCCTTGCAGCAGCATAAAATACTTTCTATGACAGATTTTCAAAACTGGGCACATTGGACTGCTATTACACCAAAGACACAGACTGATGATATCAGCACAGGGACACTGGTGATGCCATAGGAATTCCAAAAACACTTCCTTCAAAATCCTTCCTTTTTCTGTTGTTGTTGTTGCTGTGGTTTCTGTTTATTTGTTTGATCGTCTTTGGTTCTTTGATGGCTTATTTATGCTTTTGATTGATATCATTCCATCGACTATTATTATTATAGTATTAGCGCTCCTTGTGTATGCTAATACAGTGTATATAAAATGGAAGATCAATATTTGTATATTTTGTCGATGGTCAACTAACTAATAAATTGCTGCTCGTAGGAATAAAAAAAAACACATTTTAACTTCAGCTATATTACACACACTCACCGGTGTGGCGCTCCCAAACAGGCTCTCGTCCACCTCAGAGGTGGGGGCCCGGGTGCGGTACCGACGGGTGAAAGAGCTCCTTGAAGTCGCGGAGCTGGACCCCACTCTCTGCAAGGGTTAACATCACCAGATGTGTCAACACACAACCGCTCACACTAAGTTACTATTATCACTACACTGAAATGCCTATAAAACTGCAGCATTTCGCATGTGGGCAGGTTAACTATATGAAAAGTACAGTGAGCAATGGTCTAATCCAAATCTACACATGCTATTTCTGTTTTATTTCAACCTATTGTTACTTACCATGATCCTGGGATACTGATGTCCAGCGCAACTGAGGATGAATAAGCCTGAAAAAGTTAGATAACTTTTCTAGTTTTTTGTTTTGTCTTGTTTTTTGTAAACAAGTTTCAAAGACTGATAATACGAGCTATTTTTTAGTTATAAATTTGATCACATTGGGGATAAAACGTGGCCACAATTTAGCAAGCATCTGTTGAAAATTTGGAAATGTTTGTTGACAGTTGCCCTGGCAACATATGCGCGAGCTGGCAGGAGGAGGGGTTATGAAGTAACAGGTGTTGGATCGAAGTCTGTTTCCTCGTCGATATGTGTTTCCCCTTACCTGCCTTATCCCTAACCCCAACCAGCCGTCCTCTGAGGTGCTTAACCTGACCCCAAGCTTACCTTAACCCCGACCAGTTATCTCTTCTACGCCTAACCATAATCATAACCATAAACTAAGTCCTAACTCCAAGCGCGATGCAAATCTTTTTTTCCTAGGATGGCGAAGTCATGACCCGCCCTACTCTGCCTCTGATTGGCTAGTACCCGTTGCCTTCGTTGGTTGGGTTGGTTAGGTTTAGATATGAGGAGTGGGATTGGTTAGAGTTAAATTAAAAATATCACGGTAAGCCAATCAGAGGCAGAGTATGGCGGGTCATGACTTCGCCATACTAGAAAAAAAAAATCGCAACCGCAGCCGTGGTGCGAGGAAAACACAATTCTAACAGAAGGGGAACATATTTGAGGGGACAACAAACTTCGACACAACATCGGTAACAATTTCCGCAGTTGTGGACATTATACCTAGATACCGCTAACAGAGTAACAGCGAAAAAGAGCATCATTCGTACATTTAACTGAATTTAACGAGAAAAATGCCAACAAGCAAGCAAACAACAATAAAAACGAAAGCGGTTAACGTTCATCTCCTCAGCTCTAATCGTTAGCTTGAAATTCACAATTAACTTAACTCAAGACACGTAAAATCCATTTACTTTCAAGTTAACAGTCGCCGCAGTGCTGCACCGCCCATTTATTGTCAGTTGAAGTTGCTAACTTGGCTAATTACTACAGGTTGAATTGGAAATTGTTCGCTTAACATTTAGTTGTTACTTATTATCTGTTACAACTGCCTGTCACAACAACAGCGTCGATAAACACGGTCGATAAAACGTGTGTGTGTGTGTGTTTTCATCACGATGTTTGTGTCTTGTAGGCTGGAGGCTGTATTGCATGGATGTATAGTAAAAATTTAATATAATAGTAAGAACTTATAATAGCCTATATCCATGCTGTGTGGTCTGTAGCTCGTAGCAATGGTTGTATTATTAGAGTCACTATCAGTAACTGGGCGGCGCCAGTTGGTCCACATGATGCGGAAACTTATTATAATTCATGATTCACAATACAACGTACAAATCAGCAGATCTACAAATAAAAACTGAGATTTAAAAGTTCCTTTGCGAATGTCCAACACGCCACACTGCTGGGTAGATAAGTTAACCGTGCTGCAGAGAAAAAAGGACACACAGAGGTAGCTACTTGTTTGCACTTAAGGCTGTTATGTAGGCTGCGACTTTCATAGCCTGTCACCCTCTGTGAAGTATAGACCACTGTAGAGGTAAAATCTGTGCTTTTCCTGCACTTATTTGAAAGGTTGGAACGACTTGAGCTATTTTACAGTAACAATCTGCCTTCAGAAACACAACTAATCTCTCTTCTGCATCTTTGTACACACTACAAAACTGGGATCTGCATTTTTTCCTCTTATTTTCTGCTTGTTATGTGATGGATCACTTGGAGATGATCCTTCCCCTGGTCTGGATGACTATTGGACACCCTGGTGAATTATTAACCCCATCAGCTCCTTCCACAACATCCCAGATGGACAAACAAGAACAGAGGAGGAGACAGCCAAGGTCATTGTTAAAGTAGGACACTTTTTTATATATAAATCAATGCCTAAAGGGAACTACTGATCAATAATGATTGCATTCTCTTCACAACCCCTCCGGCTGGCCTGAAGCACATGGTAGATGAAATCCACTTCAGGGTAGAGAAGTTGACCATTAACCCTGCCTACTGATTGCAAACACCTCTCCACTTGTAACCAGCTGCTTCCACACTGTGAATCCTGAAGCAAAGTTCACTGTCACAGGCAGCAGAGGTCTGTCAAACGGCAGGAGTTTACTCTCTCCTCTGGATTGTCTTTTATTTTTCTCCATTTTTGTGGGAATAAATCTGCAGTCATGGCTACGGCAAGTTACGGATACTACAGAGGCACTATATTTTTAGCCATGTTTGTTGGCTACACGCTGTACTACTTTAACAGAAAGACTTTCTCCTTTGTGATGCCTTCTGTAATGCAAGAGATTACGCTGGATAAAGATGACCTGGGTATGAGACACTTTGTATTCATTTTATGATGTTTTGCATGCATCGTGCTGTCATGTTTTTATAACATAACCTGAGGGCTGCTTGGAGCTATATCTTTCAACAAGACTGCATGTGGTTTCATCTGCTCTGTGTATACTCCTCCTCTCTTCCCCTCCCTTTGTTCAGGCATGATCACCAGCAGTCAGTCTTTGGCCTACGCTATCAGTAAGTTCATCAGCGGCGTGCTTTCAGACCAGGTCAGTGCCCGCTGGCTCTTCTCCATTGGCTTGTTCATGGTGGGAGGCATCAACGTGGTTTTCTCCTGGTCCTCCACTGTAGCCGTCTTCTCTGGCCTGTGGTTTCTCAACGGCCTTGGCCAGGGTCTCGGCTGGCCTCCCTGTGGCAGGGTGCTGCGCAAGGTATCAGTGCTGCAATAGTCTGATGTCTGATTCTAGATGTTTAGTTTTTATTTATGTTTTAAAGAACAAATAGGAAGCATAATACATCCTGTCATTAACCGAGGAACACACACTATACACCGGATTCAGTTATAGGTAGAAGTACAACCCCAATGAGACACATAAAACACACAAAAATAAGGAGTATAAATATGTAACTGGGCATTGATAAAATTACACATAGTCCTCATAGGGTTTTGTTTATTTGCACAGTTAAAAATCATACAAATAACCTGCATATAACAATGGAAATGAATGTGCAGGGAGAGGACAAGGTCTAACTGATGACCTCTACCTAAAAATGATATAAGACAAAGGTACTCTGTTAAAGTTATGTTATGACATAAAACCAAGTTATAAAACTATGAGAGTCTTTTTAAAAACATGCTCTGTAGGACTTTAGGGAAGATGTCATTTTAACCAAATGAGAAAGATTTCCATAGGAAAGGACACCTCAAATACAGAAGAATAAATATTGTTTTGCAAGTAGCTCCATATTGTTAAGAATAATTAATACCCAATATTCTAACAATATTAGTCATATTAGAGTCTTGAAAAGGAACTGGCCTATATTGGTTAACAAAGTCACCCGGTGCTCCCAAACATACTGTTCTCCTCTAAAGACCCTGAAAACTTGGTTTCAAATACAACATTAAATATTCTTGACTGGAAAAGCAACCATTAAAGTAAAAGTTCAGAGAGGAATGCCTTTTGGCATTATTTATTAGGAATTTAACACTTGAATTTAACCTCACAACTGTCAACGCATTTACATCTAAATGCTGCTATATCCTGATCAGATTGGACAGAAAGTTGTGTGTTCAAAGCAGATAAAGAAAATATGTTTTCAGGGCCTTTAATAGCTTTGTAAACTACATGAATTATTAACAATGCTACCATTGAGACCAATCCAAGTGACAACCATCATAGACTATTTTTAGGTGAAGGAAAAAATGTGTTAAACCCAATAAATGAACCAGTGTTATAATATATGTTTTGTACTGGATGTAAAAAGTTCTTTCTCCTCACCTGTCATTCATTTATTACCTGCTGTCAATTCAGAACACTACACTGGTTCAATTATCTTGTATATCAAAGGTGAGATAATGACACTTCCTGTCAGGTCTGTCATGATTTCATGTCATTATTCATGCCATTATTATTCTCTGCCGTCAGTGGTTCGAGCCATCTCAGTTCGGGACATGGTGGGCCATTCTCTCCTGCAGCATGAATCTGGCTGGCAGCTTGGGCCCCATCATCGCATCAGTGCTGGCCCAGAGCTACAGCTGGAGGACGATCCTGTCGGTCTCTGGAATGGTTTGCGTGGTGGTCTCCTTTGTCTGCCTGCTGGTCATCAAGAACGAGCCTAAGGACGTGGGGCTGCCCAATGTAGAGGCAGCAGCCAAGAAAAGCAAAGGAAGTGAGACTGGCTTTGAATGATTCACAATAATTCTTCATTTTAATTTCAATCAGGGACTAGTTTCTGACAGTCAACACACAACTGTGCATTGTCTAGATTTGTGTGTTTTCGTACAGCATGTGCCTCTTGTGACTAAAGGTCGGTGACTCTGTGGACTCTGTACCCAGTGTGCCCCTCACATGCCACTTGTGTGAGCTGCATCTAGCTCATGCGCAGGCAAAGTGATAAAAACTAGCATGTGTGGCATCTGATTATAAGTAGAAATCCCACCCAACTAAACCTTTCTCATGGGGATGTTATGTTGCCCTCATCGCTTTGTATACATAAAGATGTTGGTCAAACAGGACTGATCTTCTGCCTGCTTCCTGTTCAGAAGCCTCCAGCGATGAAAGCACCCTGTCCGAGTTCCTGCTGTCACCCTACCTGTGGCTGCTCTCTGTGTCCTACCTGGTGGTGTTCGGGGTGAAGACGGCCTGCACCGACTGGGGCCAGCTGTTTCTCATTCAGGACAAGGGCCAGTCTACACTTATGGGTATGGAAGAAGAAATGTGTTCAGTTTCATTGTCTGATTGTTTCTTGTGAGTCACTATATTCTTCTTCATAGGTAGCTCATACATGAGTGCTCTGGAGGTTGGAGGCCTGTTGGGCAGTCTCGCAGCAGGTTACTTCTCTGACAAGGCGGTGGCCAAAGTGAGTTTGCGTTCTTCTCCCAACAATATGGCAGAACAATCAAATCTATTCATCTGTTTGGTTTTTATTTGGGTTATAATGTGTAATGGCAAAAGAACACTAATTGTCCCAACGGATTGTTTGCTTTCATCTTGTGCAAAATTAAGTTTAGTGTATATATGAAGCTATAATCTGTCTGAAAATGTGTTTCCATGATGATCTTTTTGCTCCAAAACTAACCTCACTGATTTGCTACGACCAGCTGGTAATAGGACTGGCTTTTACAATTTGCAATCGTTTTTAGCATCTGTTTCTATTCCAGTTTAGTTCCTTTTCACTCATATTTATTGGTATAACAGACTGCAGACTGACCTTTTACACACAATCTCCTCGTGACCAGTCAGCATCCAGTTTCAAGTTCATTCATAACTAAGCCAGATCTTTGTTTTTACGCGATTCTGCTACCCCATATAGCCAGCAAAACCAATTTCTCTTTATGCATTTCCTGATGTTTTTTTTTTTACAGCAAGGCATGAGAATCTATGGCAACCCTCGCCATTTCATCCTGATCATCATGATGGCTGGCATGTTTGTGTCCATGTATTTGTTCAGAGTCACAGTCACTCCAGACAGTCCGAAGGTATCTAAAAATAATAACTGTGCAGATTCATTAATTCAGCACACTGCATATCACCCTCTGGATGTATCTCTAAACGACTCTCTTTAACTGCACGTTTAGATGTGGATTATTGTCTTGGGTGCTGTTTTTGGTTTCTCCTCCTATGGACCAATAGCATTGTTTGGCGTTATAGCCAATGAGAGCGCCCCGTCCAACTACTGTGGGACGTCACATGCCATTGTGGCCCTGATGGCCAACAGTAAGTGGACTGGTTTTCATTTCAGAAATATGACATTATGAATCATAAATATGGAGCCTGACATACAGCACAGTAATGCCTTTATACTAAAACTGCAGTAATTTCATACCAGTTGTCTTTAGTTATGAATTGTAAGATACTTCTGCAGACTGGCCTGGATTAATGAGGAAATACTGTATAATCATTGGAGTAGATAATTGATCCATGTGTTTTCTCCTCAGTTGGTGGCTTCCTCTCTGGCCTTCCATTCAGCACAATCGCCAAGCACCACGGCTGGGAAATGGCCTTCTGGGTAGCAGAGATCATCTGCGGCGTCACCGCTGTTGGATTCTTCCTGCTGCGCAACATCAAAACTAAGATGGGTCACGTGTCCAAAAGGGCAGACTAAAATATATCATCACACCTCAGTTTTCAGAGGAAGCTGAATATTTTGAGTCATCATTGTATTTTCATATTTTTCTTCTTGATTTTTTTTTTATACCACAGTATTTTCTCAGTCAGTCATACAGGGCATAAGTGTAAACGAAGCTCAGAAATGTTGATCACTTATTCATCAGAAAGTTGTGTAAGGTGCTTCTCTACATACTGTATTCCCAGTCTGTACAAAGTACATTAATAATTCAACGAGGGAATGTAAATGACTTCACATTATGTATGACATGCGGTGCAATGAAATGTGGCAAAAACACAACTAGAGAACTGTTTCCTTCCTGAAGGCCACTGAAGTTTTAATGATAATAGAACAAAACTAGAAACTGGTTTTTGGTACTGGTTGCTGTACAGTATCTTTTGTAAAATAACTTTGTAATTATGAATCATAAATCGAATTAAAAGACTTATAAGATGCTCCTCTTTTTTTGAAGAAAGCCGTCCAAGGCCTAAATAAATGATACCATGTTGTTACTCTTTTTTCATTCATTTTCACTGTTTTTTTTTCACAACAGTTTGATCACAGCGATTTCATAAACATGCAGCCAAAAACAAACAAGATATGAGACCTTTAAATACATACGTGAGTTTAATCTTTCATATTTACAAAACATTAAGTATTTACAATGTGTTAATTCCCAGTCCAACATATACGCACTATGTTTTTTCCCCTCAACACCTGTACTTCATCCACAGTCATATAAAGTCAGTGGTTGTGGTTAGAAATGACCACGTTTCAACAGATTCTATCTCATCTTCTTTCGCTCAAGATCCAGCTCCAAAGTTACCAGCTTTCTCTGCGATCTCCAATGCACTCTTCAGATTCTGATCAAAGAGTTCACACCTGGAAAGAGAAATATCAAAATCAGATATTTACAGTGACATCAGAGGACACAACGCTGGATACCTGATTTGTAAACAAATGTCTGTAGATTATTTTCTCAATTAATCGTTGTGACTATAAAATAGCAAAAAATGATGAAAAATGTTGATCACAGTTTCCTAAAGCCCAAGATGCAACCTAAAATGTCTTGTTTTATCCCGACCAACAGTCCGCAACCCAAAGATATTCAGTTTCCTATAACAGAGAACTAAAGAAAACAGAAAATATTCACATTTAAGCAGCTGGAACCAGAGAATTTTAGCATCTTTTCTTAAAAAGTTACTCAAAATGATAAATTGTTTATCAAAATAGTTGACAATGAATTTCCTGTCGATCGACTAAGCAGTAATCGACTAACGTACTAATTTTAAGACATAAAAACATAAAAGATGGAGAATGTCATGCTTTTGTCAGATGTGATTATTACCTGATTGGCATTTCGAGAGAATAAAACGGGTTCTTGAGAGCAAAATCTGAATAGATCTCATAAATCTTCCTCAGCAGTGCATCAATGCCAGATTGTCGAGGGTCTGCCAGCACGATGAACTTAATCCCTGAAAGAACAGAGATTTTCAGTTAAAACTAAACATAAGGTAAGTAAATGATCATGTTTGACTAGGAGGGTTTTTATGGTTTACAACAAAATTACTTCCTCCGTTTTTGTTGCACCAACAATGACTTTCATTTACAGCACTGACCTGTCAGAGTCTGGAAGCAGTGGAGTTTAAAGACGTCTGTTTCTAGCATCTCGATCCCCGAACTGCCAACTTCAGGGGACAGCTGTGATCCTATAGCAAACAACCTGGAAAAAAAACCCCACAAAGACAAGCAGGTTAATATATTTGACAGGAATCCAATGATACTGATCAGTGGACACAGAGGACAGAGAATGCAGCATCGGCTCTCATCATCAAAGCAATTTCATAAACCCTCTAGAGCAACATAATCCACTTTAAAGCCACTGGAAACCCAAATCCACAATAGCCTTCAAACTATGTAATTTAGAGTCTTATTTACATAATAGTAAGCATCTAAAAAGTATTAGAAATTAGTTTCAATCCAAATTGGAAATACTGTCCCCTCGTGTACTCAGATCAAACTGTCAAACTAGGCAGTGCTGATCAAATATGAATCAAGATTCTGTTACCGCATTGCCTATTTCTCACCACAAATGTTATCAGAAACATATTTTAGTGGACTGTTTAGCTGTAATATGAGAAAATGGATGAGAAACAGATATGCCAAAACCAAGCACCACTGAACTCACAGTACTTGCCAGTGGCCAGGGAGATCAAAACAGCAAATTTAGCTACTAGGTTTTCTAATAGTTATGAATGTTTATTTTCACTCTGAGTTTTGGGGACTGTTTAATTAGACACTTTGATATCATATATACATTTTTACTATTTCAAGACGAATTTCCACAGGCTTTAAAGTAAGGAAGGATGTATACTTACATACCTGTGTTACTGTACACATCCCAATCACTTCCAAACAAAGACACACCGATTTTTACGTTGGGAAAAAAGTGTATCTAATCAGTATTTGGTGTATCTCTAGTTTGAGATGTAGAGCCCTCTCACTTTCAAACAGGATATTACTATTACTACAGGAAATAAAAACACTTGAAAATATCAAAATGTATGAAAGAAGTATTCTGTCTCCTTGGCCCACCTCCACAGGACGGTAAAGAAGTGGTGAATTTAGTGTCTTGCTTTGCAACTATTCAGCAGAGTGGATGCTTGCCAACACTCAGACTAAAACCTGGCAGACTTGGCTCCCTTCTGCTAAATGTGAAACCAGGAGATGACTTACGAGTGGAACATGGACGCCAGCATCAGCTTCTCATTGGAGCTTAGTCGGGCCCGTCCAAATCGAATAGACACTGGATAATTTGAGGGATCTTTTAAGTATTCAAGGATGTCCTTTCCATCTGCTGTATTCTTTCCAAGCACATCGACTCCATTGATGGAGAGCACTGCATGGCCCACTGGGGATGACAACAGAAATTTATATGAGGCAATAGCAACAGCACTTTTGTTTCTGAAAATACATCTATATAACATCAATAAATTTTAAAAAGGCATGCAGCCTAAAGGTCAAACACCCACACTACAGTACAGAAACGTCCCTAGACGTGCAAAACAAAGTATCATGCTGTATCGGACAGACTATAAATTCTTGGTAGAATGATTCAGTATTTAGCTAGTTAAGTCAGACCATGAGTAACCATTCAACATACACGACGCTGAGCTTTCGATTCAGGGTTAAGATCAAAGTTAAGGGGAAAGTTATAGGAAACATAAATATTGTGGCTGATTCTCCACTTTTTTCACCACTTACACTTGTGAAAAAGTGTTAGACATCGTAGCAAAAAAGCCTTAAAGCTGTTTAAACCCACTTTTAGATTTGTGATATCTTCATTTTGCTTATGAAAACAGAAAAAAGGGCGATTTCACTGCATTTTGACCAGGTCCAGATCAAAAACCACTATACTTAGACCTGTCAAATCTGGACTAGATTAAGAAGGTGACTCCAGAGACTCATTAAAACACAGTTTCAGATTTGTAAAACCTTTCTCATGAAAACAGAAAAAGGGGCAATTTCACTGCTTTTTTCTCTCCATCCAGACCACATTAGACCAGGTCCAGATCAAAAACCACTGTTTATGGACTTGTCAAATCTTATTGTCAATAATCTAGTCCAGATTTGACAAGTCAAAGTATAGTGGTTTTTGATTTGGACCTGGTCTAATGTAGTCTGGATGGGGAAATATCAGTGAAATCGCCCCTTTTTCTGTTTTCATAAACAAAATGAAGGTTTCACAAATCTGAAAGTGGGTTTAAACAGCTTTAAGGCTTTTTGCTATGGTGTCTAATGCTTTTTTATGATTGTAAGTGGTGAAAAAAGAGAGAATCAGCCGCTGAATATCATTATTTCTGTTCCCCTTAACATCGAATCGGAAGAGAACTTCAACGTAGTTCAAAATAGTGCGATCTAATTAATAAATTTGCACAGACAATTAGTCAGATTATTAGTATATTTGTTTTCGCTTGTTTAGTCTAGCTAACTAATCTGAGATGTTATATATCGTCATGTGGTCACTGACAATCGCCGCTGTAGCCGTGATGTTAAGTTACCTCTGATTCCGTCTCGCTGTCCAAACGACACGACGACTTTTTCATCGTGATGCTTGAGCACCAAATCTAAAGGATGACTAAACGTTTTCTCGACCTCTGCTCTCGGGACATAGTTGTCATATTGGTAAATTAAACCTCCAGCCTTGTTAACTACAAACACACTGAAGATCACCATCTTTGCAACGTCCTGCCCAGCTGACACGAAATGTGTCATGTGACCACAAGTGTAGTTTTAACAAAAGACAGGAAAAATCTAAATCTGCTCACTTGGTCATTTTGAGTTTTTGTTAATGTTAGTATTTGTATTTCCCCCCTCAAACATAGTAGAACAACTGGTGCGCAATAGTTTTGGTGAGCTGAAAATAAGTATCATAACCAGAAAACGTGAAAACACAGGAAAACTCAATTTCCCATAATTCCCTAATCCATTTCCGATGTACAGGTTGTCTAAGGGGTTTTTGCACGGGTGAACTTCCTTTCGCTCCGACATCTTGACGAGGAAACATGGTGAGGATAGTTACGACGCGTTTTGTTGAAAGAAAACTAACATTTTACGTGTTTTTGTAAATCATCTCGAGCCCTAATCATTCGGAATAAATGGCGAAGGGGATGTATGTTTTATACACTGTGATAAAAGTGTGTGGATGTAGCGAGCAACTGTGAAATTTTAGTCATTTAGCGGCTGGTTAGCTCGCTTGCTAACTCCACCATGCTTCCATGCTGCATAGTACTGCCAGATAACGGGCAGAATACAGTTGTCATTCATAAGTTCACAGAAATACTAAATATATGTTCACATGTAGACACAACGCTCGTTCTGATAAACTTTAATTATGATGATAATAAGCAGCCATTCTAATAATGAGGCTTGAAACGCTCTGAAGACGTAGACAAGGCCGCCACATGCCGGCCGGAGCTCCTGCAGGCGTCTGCCCACTAGCCGGACATTTTTGTCTTAATAATGTTACCAAAGTAGAGTTTTTGTTTAACAAACCTTGAAGCATGTGGTAAAAGATTGTAACCTGCTGCCCTGTTTCTAGCCTCCTAAGCAAGACAAGAAGAAGGACACCGGGAAGTCCAAAAAGGACAAGGACCCAGTCAACAAGTCTGGAGGCAAAGCCAAGAAGAAGGTACGCATGTACATATAGCATCAGCCCTCAATCGTTTGGTGTGGCCTCTTGTCTTTCCCTAAACACTGAAGCCACGTTTCTCTCTGATTTCTGAGCAGAAGTGGTCCAAGGGAAAAGTGAGGGACAAGCTCAACAACCTGGTCCTCTTCGACAAGGCGACCTACGACAAGCTGTACAAAGAAGTTCCCAACTACAAACTCATCACCCCAGCTGTTGTTTCTGAGAGGCTGAAGATCCGTGGCTCCCTGGCCAGGAACGCTCTTCAGGAGCTGCTCGCCAAAGGTGAACTTCACCTCCTACGTTCATAGCCCCAAATGCTGCTCGCTGGATCGAATGAAGTATCTGCATCTGAATGAAATGATATTTGTGTCAGTAACTTTTGAGGTGTGGTGTGCTGGTACTTTAACACGCCTGTTATTTTCAGATCTGTATAGACTCAATGATAGTGTGGGTTAGATGTGGATGACCTGTAATATTGCATTTTATTTAGATAAAAAGTATTTATAGCTGTGCAGAATATAGTGTTTGATTCTTTACAAAGTAGGTGTGCACTTTTGTGGACATTGTATACTTATTATCAGAGTCCTGATTGATAGACTATTAAGTTGTTGGTCATTTAGTACAATGGTGGAATTTTAGCCAAACAAGCAGGAAAATTAGATGTCTGCATATGTTTCAGACCAATTATTTATTACCTTAAAGTGTATCCAGGGAAAAGTTGATTTTATAAGGGAGGTGAGAACTTGAGTGTTTTCTTGGCCATCAATAGACCCTGCACCCATCAGCAGTGCTTGTTGGCTGTCATATATAAAGGCCTGCGCATCCCCGTCAAAATGCTTTTGTTGCAGCTCCATCAGTTGTTCAAAGTGACAGTGGAGTGCAGTGTGACTGCTGCTAACTTCACTTTAACAGCACAGCTGTGACAGTTTTTGTCATTTCTTTTGAAATCAATTAGACTCCTCTACAAAGTATAAAAATAAATAATTGTTAGATGAAAGCGATGGTTACAATTTCAAAATAGTTAAATTATATGGTACATTCTTGCATCCCATCAGATGTCAAGCAAACAACTTAGATATCTGACAATCATAATGATCTTTCTCTATTTTTCTGTATGAAATGTCATCTGCAACAATCAAGAGGTTTGCAGTTTGCTGTCTGTCAAAACGTCTGTTTTGTGTTGTAATGTATTAAGATTTCAGTGTAGCAGAACAAGCTTCAGTTCACATGTAGACCAGTTTGTCACTGGTTAAGTGAGCTGTATTGAGAGCCGACTAAGAGAAACAAACATGGAATGGTTCATGTGAATGTGTGGAGCAAAAATAATGAGTGATAAGATGCTGACAGAAGATTATCCTGTTTTGTCTTTCAGGCATGATCAAACTGGTGTCCAAACACAGAGCACAGCTGATTTACACACGTAACACCAAGGGCGGAGATGAGGAGGCAGCAGCAGAGAAATCCTAATCAGGTACAACAGCAGAAAATACACCTGCATGTGTTTTGTTATCTTGGTTGTTGTTGTTTTGTCTTTTCTTACCTACATTCACTGACCTACAGTTTATTTTTTCTCTTTCAGGTTCTCCTGTTTGTTTCCTGTGATGAGCTGTTTGTAATGAAAGGTGAATAAAAATGTAAAGACAAAGCTTGACCTGTATATTCTCTTTTTTTCACTGTCAGTAACCTGCTGTTATGGTCATTTATATCAACCAGGTGTGTGAATGTCATAAGATTTTTTTTATTTATTTATGATTTAGTTAGGTATAATGTTGAAGAAAATTCAGCCAAGAAAACATTTCAGACTTTATTTATACTGCAAACTATTTACCCAAATGACCAAATACATAGATCAGGAGAGTGATTTTTAAAGTGACAAATTAGAAATGTATCATCAAAGATTTTAGGCTATTAAGACCAAAAGTGACACAACAATGACAGCTGATTACTGTTGTCATCTCAGGACTGATCTGTGAGATTCAATGTTTTATTGATATTTTATTTATTTATTTATTTATTTATTTTTAAACAAAACTACAAAAAACCCAAAAACAATCATGACAGCACCTAAATCAAGAAGCACAGCCATGTAACAACATTAACAGCATATATCACAAGACTAGTGTAACACAAAAACAAGATCAACCACTGTATTCCTGTATTAGGACACTAGTTTTCATAGAAAGAGGAGAGGAAAGAAAAATACTCATAAAAAGAATTTCAATTCAATTTATTCCAACTTTTATGAGGTTGAATTGACTCTGAAAGTTACTCCACTCTGCAGTAAATCTGAAACTTCATGATGGTAAATGAACTAAAACTGCCAGACTTTTAAGAAATACAAGTCGTTCCCCTTTAAAGTAGCAGACAGGCTTTCTACTGGTAAAACCTTGTATAATTCTCTGTACCACTGTGTTACTGTCGGGGGGTTTGTCTTTAATCCAGTGGAACAAAATACATCATCTAGTTAGAAACAGCAGTTACTCTACAAGAGTATCCTGTGACGACCTGGCGAGAATCCCAACAAAAAAAAAAAACAGGTTCCAATTTAATTTCATAGAGCAAGATTGTGCAATGCTCTTTTTAAATATTTTTCCAGAAACAGGCAACCACAAAGCATTACCATATTAAGAGAAAATAAGTTCCCACCTCCTCAAATTTCTTGCACATGAGAGATATGTTGAGGCTACATTTGTTGAGAAACTGAGGTGTGTGTTGTGACCTCTGAAGTATTCAGTACTGGTTCTTATTTAACTGATTACATGAAAACATTTTACTTGACAATGAGAATACATCAGACCACTCTTCATGGTTTGAGTCCTTCTCCCATCTACTGATCATTGTTCGCAGTGTTTTATGTTCTGACTGGGATTCAGACATAAAGCTCTTCTAGACCCACAGAGGACGTTATACTGCTATTTTCAGACAGTAGTGCTCACCATGACTACACTGACCTTTTTATGTAGAATCAGCAGAGTTCCCCTTGAAATGGAAATGATAAATTTCCCTGTGGGCAATAATACACATAAGTCTTATTTTTGGCCAGTGCAGAAATATGCCCAAAAAATGTTGAAAATGGAAAGTGGTTGCAAAATGTCTAGAAAAAAAAACAAGGGAGGAGTCACTAGTTGGACCTGACAGCGATGTAACACTTTCCAAACGACAACAAATGGATTCCACTAAAATCAAGGTGCCTTGGTTTGTTAAATGTTCCTCGTTTTAATTTCACTCATTCACCAAAACAGTGTTGGTGTAACAGCACACACTAGGGATGAGTGCGGTGCAGCTGAATGTACTCACACCTCACTAAGTGTGTTGCGTTCAATAACTCATCAGCATACTTGACAATGAAAGTCCTCAGTTCTGCTCCTACACCATGAACCAAGTGTTGTCATCCAGTAAATGCAAAGCGACATTCTGACTCAAATGATCTTGCTTTCAGTTCAAGATGGAGCATTTCCAACATGGTGCAAGAGATTCATCATTTAAGCTCTCCATTTATCTGTTAAAAGCCACAGGCAGTGGAAGGTTATGAGATATTGATAAGAAATAGCATGAAATGAAGAAGCTATCTTCGCTGTCAGATGTTTGCACGGGGGCATGCGGGCACGCAGGAGTCTTGTGATGGATGCTGTCAGACGTCCCTTTGTCACAACACAGCACTACCTCAAGCAGCAACTGCGGGACGCACGCCACTGACAGATGCACCACCCCTCAACTCCTCCAGCCCCCGCCTGCAGGAACACAAACAACACCGCCTGTTTCAGTGAAGGTGACTTCTCGCTGATTTACCTCACCATTGGCTTGTCTGTAACAATACAACACACTAAAATATTGGTTCTATGAACTGTCCGCCGAATTGAATCCTGTTTAGCATTATTTTCTGAGGTTTGCCTTTTATGCCTGGTCTGTCGCATATTGAAGCAAAGAAGTGAGTGGTGTGATTTATTAGGCACAAGCATGTGTTCCTCCACTGAATAACACATCACGGTGCAGTAAGAACAACTATGTAGTGCTCAAATAGTGCACATTCCTATAATTTTGTGGAGTGCAATCAGCGCTTGTAATCAAGTTTGACTTTTTTTTAAAAAAAACATGTAAAAGAAAATATAACAGCAATCAGTGATTGTGGTCAGAAGCTTTAGTATTTTCCCCACTGCTTCACTGAAAATCAATGGAATCTGTCAATTTCTGTATTAATCTACTTATAAATACAACACATTTTTAAAGGCCCTGTGCACCCACACAGATGTTTTCATTTATCAGCTGCTCAGGTTGAAGGTGGGTGGGGGAGCAAGGGAGATGTCAGTCAAACACACTCACACAGAAAGAGCTCTAATTAACCAAAGTAAGTAAATCCACCTGTGTGGGTGGACAATGGGTGTGCAGAGCATTTAAAATCACATTTTTGAAGAGACTACTCATCTACTGTTTGTGCCTGATTAATACTCTTCTGAGGACTTGGTGGGCGTGTAGGGTCTGAGTTTGGTTGACGTCTCTCTTCTGAGAGCCTTGTTGCACCTGTTAAGTCAGGACGAATTAACACCATGATCATATCTCATTAGTTCATAGGGTCCAGTGACTTCATGTAATTCATAACAGCTCCGCCTTCAAACTGAGCATAAGTCTAATCAGCCAGAATAACTCTGTGGGTGTGCAGCAGCAAAACGTTTCATAACGTCGAATAAAGGTAAAAAAATGTTTAAGCAAAGAGAAAACAGAGAGCCGAGCTGCTGTGTGTGTGTAAGTATTTGTGCATGCATGTCAGAATGCTTCGTTAATTCTATTTTTTCACTTTCTATTCTTGAGCACAGCGTTGAAACGCACAGATGTTTTGTTTCTGTTTGCTACTGTTATGTCTTCTTCGGTGTGCAGTTTAATCATGTAGCTTCAGGACTCTTTAACATCACCAACATCATCAGCAGTGAGTGTCAATCAATTCATCACAGACCGTGTCAGTATTTTCCCCACTGATAATCTCATAGGGCCAATTCCTGAAGTTAAGTTTGAGAAGGGTGTTGATTAAGGAAGAGTACACACAAACTTCTGTATATATGCAGTATATATGTGTGTATACATGTTTTATAATAAATGGAGTATCATTTGAAAACACTCCTACAGTCTCACATGACATTAAAGTAAAGGAGTATGTTAATAGTCTGGAATATGAGTTACACTTAAAGCCCCTTATTTTGCATTTATAAACTGTATATAAACATTGAATAAATAGTATATAACACACTACTACTAATGTAGTTATATGCAGATATAAGAATATCAGAAGTGTTTATTAATGTATACAACTATACAACTGTTATACCTTCTCCTATGAAGACATATTTTATATCATTACAACTGTGTTTTAGTATATTGTCATCCACTATCTGTTTATACACCAGCAATATTTGCTTACAAATACATTATTATGTCATATAAACTCTTTATTAACTATTTATATACTGCTTATAAATGCTAAGTAGGAGGATTTAAGTAAAATGTTACCAGATTATCTGTATTTTAAGGATATTGGAGGATGACCTCAAATTACTGATATTTGTTTACCTACCGTACATAAACAAAGCGGAAAATAATTTGTACTTTTGAACTGAAATAATTAAATTTCCATTTTAACAGCTGCAACATCCCTCCCTCCCTCCTATTAATAGTCTTTGTTTTCTGTCCGTCTCCTCTGACTTACTAACTGCCCTCTTCAAGGTCTGCTCGTCCTGCTGCCTGTCACACAGAGGAGCTATCTGAAAGACCAGCTTAGCTTCATGTTGAGAGCCATGACCGAAGTCTCAAATTAGACTGGACTGCATCGAGCCCTGGGTCGGGCAGTGAAAGTGACTCACTAGTATGCATGACAAACAACTGCCTCTGTTCGTTGTGGATGGTTTCTCTCTCTCTCTCTCCCTCCCTCTCTCAGTGTCTGTGAGAGAGGTTAAAGCTCTTCCTCCCCCTTCTCTCTCTGTTTCTCTCTCTCTCCCTCTCTCTCTCTCTCATATACACACACACTGATGATATTCAAATGTCTGCAGGCAGGGTGAAAGGCAGAGAGTCAGAGTGGGTATGCAGGGGAGTGGGAGCGCCGTCTCGTGGCGATTAGTCAGGGCACTTCCATAGCTGGATTTATGGCACGCAGCTGTTGAGTGGCTGACAGACGTGTGAGGAGCTCAGGCACTGCTGCTTCTCAAGCTGCTCGTACCAGCTCGAGCTCTGCTTACTGTTGCGTAGGGAAGAGGACTGCTGTGCCTCCACACACAACGGTGAGTACTCTTCCTTTTTCTTCCACTGTTTGACATACTCTGTCATTTTGTCTCTTTCATTAACAAAAAGTCTCTTTCTGATTAAGAGTTTTGCAAAGCAACCTTTGACCTACTGTACCCTTTTTTTTTTCAGTTTTTCCTTCTTTCTGACTCGCGTGTCTCATGTTTTGCTGATGTTCTGCTGTGATTACTTTGCAGTCCTTCCAGACGTAGTTTGGGATTAGGAAAAACAACAGCTGACAGCAGTTTTACCATACATGGCCGGAAAATTTTAAATATAAAAATAACTTTGTCAAAAAGTGCCTCGCTAATATTTTTCTCTGTGTTAAGGTCAATGCCCCAACGTTTTTAGTTGTCCATTAGTTATACCAAAGCAGTGTGTGTCTATGTGTGTGTCCCGTGGTGCTTTTTTAAATTTAGTTCACAATGCCGTGTCCTATTTTTAGAAGTACAGGCATCACAGCAGAGTGGAGACATGAAGCCGGCTGCTCACCAGACAGACAGGACAGAAACTTCAGCTCTGTGCTCAGCTTTCGATCGCTCCTCGCTCCACACCAGTGTTCCTCTGTGAGCGTCCTTCAGCTAGTCCCTTTCTAAAACTTCTGGCATTCGGTCAGGTCAAGCTTTGACTCAGAGGAAAGCCTGGATTCTCAATTACAGCCGGACCCTGTGGATTTTAGGCAAGCAGTTAGCCTGTCCAGCCCGGCCCCCGCTCTCATCCAGAGGTCAGAGACTGAGACAGAGCCACACAGGCAGAATCACTTGTTTAAGGTTAATTGAGAGAGTGCCCTTGGATAAATAGCACTGCTATCAGTGGTGTGTCCGATACTGAACATCTCAAGGGGGAAGTACTTTGTTAGAGGCCTGCAAAATCTTTGAAACTTACATTTAATTGTCCCTCATGTGGCTTTAAAGTTTCAGATTGAGAATCAGATTCAAACTTTTGTCATTAACCACCTGATGAAAACAATTTTCTCTTAAAGATCAGACTGTATTTCCTTAAAAGTCCCATAAATTGAGCATTCCTTGCACTTGAGTGGCAAGGCTGCTCAGGGAGTGTTTATTTGGGTTGCTATGCAAGGATCTGTCTGTGGCTGAAGGGCTGGTAACACTGAAACTGGAGCTGGAAGACGCCTTTAAAGATTCAGCCTCAAAGCTGCTTCCCCCTCGTACTGCTGCCAAAGTACGGAAGCCTCTTAATGCCTTCATTTAAAGTAATTAGACTGGGTTAGATCAAATTCATTAACATCATAATGAACAGATCCAGAGCTTGTTCATTTGCCAAAAGTGCAGAGTTGGGCTCATCAACATGTTAACATGCAAATAAACTGTGGATGTTAATAGATATAGCGTGGGGTTACTGGAATCGGTTAATTTAACAGCCAATGAATACTCCTAATTCTTTTTTTTTCTCTCAGTGGAGAACTCCCTTGAGAAAACACCCAAAACTAAAACCCAACTGAATCCATGCTGTAGCACACACCCTCAGCTGTACTGAGATTCAATTTGTCATTATGACTCATTCTCACAAGTACGATTAATAAATATAAATTAGGTGAGATATGGGCAAAAAAAATGAGCATTTCACATAACTTGCTACTTATCACCCTCCACTCTCCTCTCCCCTGTAGAAACAGCACAAACTCTCTTTTTTTTCTCCTTTATCAGGCATCGTTCATTTGTCTGGTTGTGAAATAAGGGCTATTCATCACAGCTGGGCTTGCAGGCCATGTGACAGGTCCTGTGGAGAGGCAGATTTGGTCACAGAAATGCTCTCAGCCTTTTATGCCAACACGTCTCCTCCCCCCGTGTTTACTGCAAACAGCAAGAAACGAGCTATGGTGACTATAGGCCTTTATCATCTTTCCTCTGAACCATCTCCTGGACCTCACAGAGCTGAGACCCCAGCAGCAAGCACATTATGCTTTTATCCAGCGTCCCTTGCTGTGCGGGCGGAACGATATTTACCATCATTATTTAGAAAAACACAACTTATTTGAGTTTCTTTATATGGTAACTGTATGCAGAGTCTGCCAGCCTTCTTTGCTAGTCACACGGGAGTAACAGTGGGATGATGTGCCCGGCTGAACATCTGTTAATGTCACAGAAGAATTACTTTTTGGTTTGAAAAGTGGCTCCTTAAACATGATGGAAAACACCTTAACTGTAGCAGTAAGATGCAACATCTGTCCCATATGTAAATAAGTCTATGCTATTGAAGTCTGTCAGCTTCAGCAAACACTGATGAAATATCATAGGTGCATCTTTGATTAGAGAGCTTTTGCCATAAAGTTGAGATGAGCTGATGAAGATTTGGAGCAGATTTTTACTGGGAGAAAGCTGCAGTCTGTTTTTGTGTGTTCGCCAGTTTTGGGTGTTTCATTGAGTCATAACGATCTACAACTGACAGCATTTTCCTCCAGCCTTGTCCTCAGTGGGAGTAGCTTTCTCTGCAGCCTGTGCCTGGTTATTAATGCAGATTCGCTGCTGTCACTGTGTGTCAGATGGTCCAAAAATGTGCTGACTGGAGGGCTCGCTCTGAGGTTCTGCAGTCCTGTAGTTGGAGCTCTGTCTGCCTTCACGTGAACTGAATACAGAAAACTACTGTTGGTGTTTGAATTTGTACTACTCGCTGTGGTTTGAAATATGCTGACATTCATCTCCTCAGTTCTTGTTATTGATAGCCTGCTGCTGTGTAGCCAGAAAGTACTGCTGCTGCTCTGTAATAAGTGGCTTTTTCCTTTGCCTTTTTAAAGAACTGCTGGAAATTCAGTCAAGTTTTCCATTGGCGCACTGAGCCAGATATCCACTGGGTCTGTACGTCCGTACGTCTGAACTCATGAATGACATACTGTGCAGTGTTTGAACAAGGCACTGTATGGAGCTGCAATTAAGCAGCGTGTATGCAGTTAAGCTTATAGTTTCGAACATTCTGTGTTAAAGCTGTCTACACCCATAGTGAAGGTCTGTGGCTTTCTTTCTGTTGAGAAACACATCCTAAATCAGTCCAATATTACAGCATTGTATTGAATGATACCTGCATTCATGGTTAAAAAAAAAAAAAGAAAAAAAAAGTACATATTATGATTATGAGCTTGTTTGTAGATGGCTACCAAAATCTCCGATATGGTTCCTCTGTAATGAGCTGGAAAGGAAAAAAATATAAAAGAAAAGAATCACACTTTCACGCTAATTATATACCATATAATTAGGCTAATTAGGCTATAAATAGGCTAAATTAGAGGAAGAGTTGGTGTCCTCTTGAACTGGCAACTATTGTGTGCAGGATGTTAATTATCAACAAGCAACAACATGTTAATAATTATATCCAGTCAACATTTTATGAAAGATCTCACCACATATGTTTTATGACGTATAAAAATACTCTGCTTTGAATAATTATTTGTGTTTGATATGGTTTTTCCTAAAAAAAATAAATAAATAAATAAAAAAAATCTTCTCCCTTATTGAAAAATCCACAATCTGTGAAAATGCTGGACACAAAATGTCTCCGACTTCACGGTCAAGTCCATTCTCAGTATATGAGCACTGGAGGCTCAGGTTTCACACTTGCGAAAGCTGCATACTGGACCATGATTGGCTCCAAACTACTTGTGATGTCATAAATCATGCTCGGACATGCACGTCTTAAACTGAGATATAAGGTCAGCACAGAGAAACTTGATGAACTTGAAAACAGCCTTCGGACACATACATCACACGCACTCAAAAACAAATTTTTGAGTGAAGGGAGGGGGGCTTTAATGCAATAAATCACTATGACAACAGATCTTAGCCAGTTGACCAATATTACAATGGTATATAAACAAAGTTACTCTTCATGGCCTGTTTTCTCTGATCCCTGACAAACTCCCACTGACTCTGTGGCATGCAGTGTGTGCAATCTCACTGAACAGAACAGAAGAGTAGTGTTTTCTTTTTCTTTTAACATCTGTTTCTATTGCCTGTGTGCCTGTTTTCATGTGTTGTGCCCAGCTAGCAGATGGTGCGAGAGCAATATGTCACCACCACCCAGGGCAGCAGCGCGCCCAGGCCGGTGCCTGACTACGTGTACAAGATTGGCATCTATGGCTGGAGGAAGCGCTGCCTCTACCTGTTTGTCCTGTTGCTCATCGTCATCCTGGTGGTCAACTTCGCCCTCACCATCTGGATCTTCAGGGTGATGTGGTTCAACACGGTATGCATGACTCACTTGGCAGTTTGTGTTTTCAGCTGGGAGAGTTTTCCCACTTTCTTTCTTCCTTACCTGCTTTGATATCTAATGTAATACTATTATTTTTAAGTTTGGATTGTGTATCCATCACACTATCATTAGTAGTAGTAGTGTAGTGTCTTTAATCAATCATTAACTGATACTTGGCTGTCTAAGCAGGATTGTTTATGTTGTTTTTTTCATGGAGTCTTGTCAGATTTCTGTCTCAAGTCCAGATGGCAGCTCTGGATTTATGCAGAAGCAGAACAAGAGATGCGACAAACACACACACACACACACACTTGGATACACATGTACACACACTAATGTGGAGTGTTTGCACAGCTAAAGCAAATAGCTGATTTATTCTAATACCATCCAAAGCCATACAGAAAACATTGCAACATGTGTCACACACTTGGAAATCTATGAAATGGTTGCCTAATGAAATAAAAATTCCTCATCTCCTCACTTGCAATATTTTGGACTCTTAACTTGCAGATAAAGCTGTTAAGTCGATTTAAGTGAACAATAATCAGTCTGAATTCACAACTATGTGACTGCAGGAAGGGATGGGACTCCTACAAGTCCACTCTGATGGGGTCAAGCTGGAGGAGGGCGAGTCGGAGTTCCTGTCTCCCGTCTACGCTGAGGAGATCCACTCCAGAGAAGTAAGATAATCAGGAACACACTTGTATTTCTCCCCTTTGCACATTCTTCCTCACTCTACTATCCCTCTACCTACTGCTCGCCTCCCTCTTCTGTTTTCTTCCCAGCTAATTCTCAAACGGCTGTTTGCGCAATTAAGCAGTCCAACAACATGGCCATTATTTCATCTCACTGTTTACCAAACTTAAACTTCATTAAATGTGTGTAGACTATACATCCTGCTATCATCTAAATCTCATTCCTTGCAGATAGTTTTTATCCAGCTGGAGTGAGTGAGCTGCAAATCTCTGACTGTACTTTTTTTTGGGAGATGTGTCAGATCAAACTGGATTTGGCAGTCCAGCACAGCGCACTTGGTGGTGCAGTGAGCTCCCCATTAACTTCAGGGATATTTGTGGTGGAAAGTAGTTTATGGCCCGCCTGCTAGCAGCAGATGGGAACACTTTGCTGCAGTTGTTTACATGTTATGGCTTTTCTTGCTCATAGCAGCAATTTTTTAGCATTCTTTATACTTTATGGGCCTCATTAAAAAAGCAATGTATTCCTCATTTATGGACGGACACTTTCTCCAATGCATTCTATGGATTTCTAATGAGATTCAGGGATTTAGTGAGTTGCTGCCTGGCCTGCTACATGAATGTTTGTAGCTCAGATCATGTTTTATAAACAGGGCTTCATCAGCTCACTGCGAAGGAACAGAAGTGATTTATTGCTGAAGGCTGCCTCATTTAAACATTGTATAAAAGCTATGTTTGTGTTTCTGTCATTTCTGCTGATATAGTTACCTTGTGTTATATCTTGTGCTAGTATTTGTGTTAAAATCAGTACCATATTCTACAAACAACAAACCCTTTATAAATGGTATATAAGTTGTAACTGATAACTTTATTACTTGTTAATTAATTTACTAATGCTACTGATGTTAATTATAATTTAATTATAAGAATTATTATTATAATTTATACAGTGGGTCAATTACAAGCCATTAAGAACAACTTTTGGGTTGCCAGGTTGTGTATATCCTCCTTCATTTCTAAGGACATTTATAAATGTTAGTAAGTCATAAAGGATCCTATAATCCAAGTCTGTGGTTGTAAAGGTTAATATGTTTGTACATAAATATAATCCATTATAGTTGTGGATTGGAGGAAATTTCCTGATGAACTAAAAGGACAGTAAAAAAATGAGGGAAAACACACATAAATGACATTGAAAAGCCGCACACATATAACTAATGCATTTATTTCAACAAATGAAGATTAAAGTTTTGGCATCCTCATGAAGGCAGTTTGCCGAAACGTTGAAATAAATGCTAGAGTTATGAGTGTTCGGCTTTTTCAAATAATTAAATAAAATAGACGAATACACAAATACACATTTACAGAAACTGATATGAAACAAGACTCCACCGCCACGCTAGCTTTGAGCTAAATGCTAACATCAGCATGGTAGCATGCTCACAATCACAATGCTAACATGCTGATGTTTTAGTTGGTATAATGTTTACGATGGTCACTATTTTAGTTCAGTGTGTTAGCATGTCATAAGTTTTGCATGTATTTCATAAACCAAAGTATTGAACATATACAAATTTTAGAGTAGCTTTTACTGGTTTTCTGTTATTTATATACTGTTATGATGTCGGATATGTATGTAGAAATGCTCCCTGCAAGTTAAAAGCCTGGGCTTCAACCTGCCATGAACGCTTCGTTTGCAATGTTTTTTTCTACCTTGCGAACAAGCTGAAGCATGCCCATGCACCATATTCAAAAGGCAGCCATTTTCCTGTGACGTCACGCTCAGGGTGGGAAGCTCAAATGCTGTTATCAAAAGCATAATGTTGTACTGCTGTGTTCCAGGTTGCAAGTCGTACATTAGTTTCACAGAAAAGAAATGCTGCCAAGTATAAATATCACAGCACTGCTAACTGAAGCCTCAGGTTGTGCCCCTCCCAGAGTTGCTGGCAGTGTTAGTAAGCCTGATAAGAGATACAGAGAGGCAACGTCATGCTAATAACCCAAAGATTTATTCCTTTTCGGTGGCAATAAACACAAGACACGACCCGCCGATAACTAACTGTGATATATTCAGAGTTTTAAAAGATGTTCAGGGCTGATGAATGACGGCAGTAACATTAACATGATAAACAGCAGGGCTACGGCTATGTACTGACGCTCCCCCTCAAACACATACTGGAGAACCTCTCGTACAGCCGTTAGCTCAGCTACAACACAGCTACCACACAGAAACTTTTACAAAGGGCCATGAATGTGGTAGGTTAAGTAAGCAGTGATGCTCTGTTGTCATATTAAGTTACTGTATCATTGATGCAGGTTGATCATGAAACCACGTTTGTTACTTTTTAATGTTTGCACAAGCCGATGGATTGATTTGTTATCTGACAACTTTAGTAGCGCTAACATTGACGTTAATGTTAATTGCAAACTTCACGTTTGCTATCCCAACATTAACTCACAGTGTTTCCAGTGCGGGCCAGACAGGCACCAGGTCTTACCTTCAACATTGTGGATATAAGCTTCAATCCAGTTGCAAATTCATCTGCCCATTTATCAATTTGGTCAAAGGAAAGTGATGGTAAACAGGTCAAGTTTTTTGACCATCTCGCTCACACAGGCTTTACTTGACAGTGTCAAAGCTTCCCACCCTGAGTGTGACATCAGAGGAAAATGGCCACCGTGTGAATATGGTGCATAAGCGGTTGTCCGTTCTGTAGCCTTGGTTGCTATGGTTGTTGCTAAAGTTTTTCAATGTATTGTTTGTGTTTTCCACTCTCATGTTTTGAATTGGATTTCGGCTCGAAGATGTACGAATGTATTTGAGAAGTTGACATTTAGAGTAAAGAATGAGAAAAAAGAAGTGAAATCCTACCACCACAATATGTTTCATGGTTTGTTGAACTCATCAAGGAGGGGGGGCCTCATTAGGAGGGGGGCCTTAAAGAGAGTTTTTTGAACTGTGAATCCTGCAAAGACATTCCAGTAGAGCCCCCCCAAAAAAATATAGACCTGGAAATGTGCATAATAGGCAACATAGAGCAACAGTACTAGCATGGCAAATAACCTCATAATTGATTGGTTTGATCAAGTTGAGTAAATGATCAAAATAATCACATACTGAAAGTAATTCCTATTGTTATCACTTTTCTCATGCAGATGTACAGTATATCTGGATAGTATCATGACAATCTTTTTTTTTTTACAGGACTCTTCACTTCTTGTGCACTCATCGCAAAACGTTTCCCTCAATGCCCGCAATGAAAATGGTGATGTCACGGGGAGGATATCTGTGGGTAAGAGTGCACACATGTCCACACAGAGACACATATAGCACTCACCCATAACAAAGTATCCAATTGATGCAAGAGGGCAATAGTAAAGTCATTCATGCACTTGTCCTGCAGCAATTTCTCATCCAACATTAACAGTGACAATTTCCATTTATAATCTCTCAGATTTCCATTTAAAATCCATTAAATGCAACATTCCTCTCTCTACCATTGCTTCTGGATCATTCTATATTACACAGAGGTCCCGGGGCCTGTGGAGGATCATATTTGTGCATCTTTTATGGCTTACCAACGGCTGCACTGGGGTATTTTGTCATAATTAAAAGGCCAGCAAATGACCCAGCTAATTGCCGTGTTCCACAGTACCGTTTTGTGTCCTTGATCATTAAGCCGTAAAAAGCATAGCCTGCATCCTTTTGGCCCTCAGTGAGTAAAACTGAAATGCTTGTTAGGGAAGATTACATGCCGGTTCACAGTTGTAGGTGCTGAGATGGGTTAAATATCTCGCTGACTGATCTACCTGCTTTAGATTAGCCTCTCATGGGGCTGTGAGCACTGATGTAGTAAAGGGTAAAATGGGATAACCTCAGATATGTTACCTTTCAGTTTGAGCAGTAATGGCCTCTCCAAGATGTAAATTCTCTGTTTGCCAGCTGGTTTTACACATTTTTAATATATGCATTTATATTCAGTGGGTGGGTTTTATTGCTTTTTTTGGCCACTACATCACCATATCAGTAGATTTTCCTGAAGTTAAGCATGACTGTGGACACTGGAGACTTGAAAAGTATAACAGAAAGAGAAAGATTAGATTTTCATGACTGTTATATTTTCATGTAATATTGCCAAACCCCTTCAGGTATTGTTGTTGTTGTTGCAGGTCCAAAAGAGGCTCAGGGACACGCTCGGAATCTGCTCATTAACTCCCACAATGACAACATGCTGTTCACTGCAGATGGCGAACAGGCTGTGATTGGACCAGACAAACTACGCATCACAGGTAAACCAACGGCTGCCACCTGCTGCCGTCTTGGAAATATCGCACTCCTCTTGGCAAAAATGTTTTTTTTTGCATTTAGAAAAAGATAATATTGACAGCAGATGTGAACTCAACGGGAGCAGTTTGGTTTGATGGCAGATATCTGTGCAACAATCCAACAACCAAGGACAAAGACAGACGCAGTCATTTTGATTATCATTCATGTCATACAGTTAGTGTGCACTGCTATCTCTAAGGTACACCTACTTATAATGAAATGTCATGGATGCATGTGAAATTTCTCTTGGTTAATGCCATGTAGGAGGGACCCATCACAATAATAGAGGATTTTAATCAAATATTTTTTTCCTTTTTTAGTTTTGAGCCGACAAAAGAAATATCACATCACAATACAACACATCATATCACACAACATACAACCCAACAGTGCTGCAAACATACAAAACCGTCATATAACAACAAACTATCAGGCAGAACCATCCCCTGTTTCTGTTCTGCTTCCCCTCACTGTCTTTCGGTGTCCAGTATGTGTATTGATGGTGCTGTGGGTCACTGATCACACACTGTGATGGCTGATTAATGTTGAAGGGAGTGTCAGCTGATAGCTTCATTATGCCCAGGGTCATTTTGATCCACAGAGACCAGCAGCCGGCAGCAGCCAAGGAGCTGTTTTCTAAAAATCTTTCAAAACAAAGCCTCTGTGCCCACAAAGAGTTGAATTCCACCACAGCTGGATCCACATTCTGCAGCTATGTTTGTGGTTTTCAGATCGAGTTTTCTCTCCAGTGTCTCTCCTAATCTGTCTCCCTCTCAACTCGAGCGTTGCTTGATTTACTACAATCAAAATGTGCCGCAAGCCTTGCACAAAATGAAAACAATGAGATATTGTTGTATTAAATATGTTCAGTCCAGTCACCTCAGTTTACATGTGTGGACATGTGTGTGTCTCTTTTTATGTCAGGTCCCGAAGGAGCGCTGTTCCAGCATTCAGTTGAGGTTCCCCTGCTGAGGTCTGAACTTTTCAAAGACCTGAGGTGAGCATTTCAGCCATTTTATATGCATCATATTATTGGAAAACGCATCAATACTAAGTCCTACAAACCATGTGGAAGTATAGGGGAAGATAGTCTTTTAGCAGAAAACATATCTGCATAATACCCACAGAAAAAAAGACAAAATCTTAAGGTTTTACAACACACTTCAACCTCTAATTTCACTTTCTTCAACATTACCCTTTCATGAATCTAAAGAGAATCTGATTTCTTGTTTAGTAAAAATAAAAGAGCTGATAGATGACAGATAGATGGAAGCTGTAGTTTGTAATGTTGAGATGTTTTACTTCAGGTTGGAGTCGCCTACTCGTTCTCTCAGTTTGGACGCACCAAAAGGAGTTCATCTCAAAGCTTTGGCTGGCGACATTGAAGCTGCGTCCAATATGGATATCATCCTGCAGTCTACTGTAGGACTGGTAAGACAAACATTGTTAACTTTCTGAAGTGTGCTACATGCCGACTTCAGGTCTGTTTTAGTACTGTGTTTTTCAGCAATGTGCAGCGAGAGCCTTACTGCGGTGTAGTTTGACAGAAGCTCTATTTGTTTTTGTCCAAAATAGCCCACAGATCACCTTCACTGAGCTCATTAGACCATACAGTTCCACTTCATATTGTAGGAAATGAATGTGTATGTGTTGACTTGAGTTTATAAAGGTACCGCACTGCCAGTGAGCAGTGATCTATTTAGACTTCTGGTAGATTTGATCAAGTGAACTACAGTGAGTTCATTGCCTTTTCGTTACAAAACCTTTGTTTGGGCTCTGTGGGTCTGTTGTGGTGTAGTGGTTTGCAGTTTCCATGTCACTGTTTAGAGTGAGGTTTGGTGATTGATTCAGGCTGGAAAACAGAAAGCTTTTGTTGTTTTGCAGGCATTATTTTGACCTTTTTGAACTCATTCACAGTGAAGCAGCACATTTATATGACAACATATGTAGTTGCAGGGTATAACACACACTCATCTCTCTTTTCTTGCTGTAGGGGAGAAACTTGAGTGTTAATTTGTACTGAACTTGTCATGGTTAATAGTGAAAATTATTTGAATGCTACATTGTCTATTTAGGAATGTGGGCTTTTCAACACTCATAATTTTTATTTATCATATTCTATTTTTTGCACTGGTTAAACACTCACTGGACCTCACTCTATAGCTTCCACCACATGATGTATGATGTATGTACTCGGTTTCAGTGGAAAGAATGAAGCAGAGGGGTATTTGTTGATTCAATGCAACTCTGTTGTTCTCCTTTAATCGTCCTTGCTCTCCATGCTGTCTGCTGTACAGCTGGTGCTGGATGCTGAGACCGTGAGCATGCCGAGCCTGCCCCTGAGCAAAGGAGGGGTTTCTGGAAATGCTGAGGGTCTCTATGAGGTCTGTGTCTGTCCCAGCGGCAAGCTCTTCCTGTCCAAGGCTGGGGTCACCTCCACTTGCAGCGAGAACCAGGAGTGCTAGATAGACTCTGACAAGGTAATCGATTTTCCATCTCTCAGAAGAGGCATCTTCTGGGAGGCAACAAGCACAACAGTTTATATCTGGCCTGAGTTTTTTTTAAATCTTTATACCACAGTGGATCTACGATGATCTCAGTGCAAGATCCCACTGGAACGTCAAGGCTGGTAAAAATACAAATGCCTGCTGGTGTACATGTTGGAGATGTCATGAAATGCATCCTTTCAGTTGCATTTATGACCTTCTAACCATTCAGCTGAAACAAATTGGCACTCTGTACCAAATTCACTCCTGCATCAGAGCTTTTAAAGAATTTTTTACACACACAGTATCATGGCTGGGCAATGAGGAGCTGGTTAACAGCTTACATCCTATGCAATATTATCTTGTGGTGCAATAAATAAAATTGACACATATCGAGGGCTTGGACTGATCAAAAAAATGTCAGAATGTAATTGAAAATATTTTTGGGGTTTACATATGCCCTTCTGGCTCCAAGCCCTCGGTACGTAGTGTCTTTGTTTTGGTGTTTAGCATGTTTTATTTGATTGGGGAAAAATTAGAGAAATGCTGGTATATATTTTGTCACTGTCATAGTCAATTCAGAGATGGCTTTTATCTCTCTTTTTTTTTACTAAAATTCAGAGCAGCAGACTAGTTTCTTGTTTTGTTTCAATTGGTTTATAGGGTTGGGATTAAAATACCATGACTTTTATGGCAGCATAAAGTGTCACTAGTGTGGTATCACATGTGAGTTCTTTTTCTGTTTTTATTATTATGTATGTTTGGCCTGTGCTATTTTTAAGCCCTGCATAAGCATGTAATTATGCATTAGCTACAAGACAGACAGCTTTTCTTGCAACTAAGTTTGTCTGTGTTTGTTCAGTGACCTCATTTACAGCCAAGGGTCTACATCTAACAAGACATTACCTTTGACAACAACGAGCAAGCAAAAACACAACAGGTCTAATAAACAAACGTACTACAGTTGTGGGTAGTTTCTGATTTTGAGTGGAAAAATAATGATTGGTTATTTTATTCAGTTTCGTCTTTTGGTTCAAATATGCCTTTTTTTTTCTTTTTTACACAATGTGCATGACAGGTGCATGACAACATTTGCCTCTATTGTAAAATTACGGTTCTCAGTCCACCATGTCAAAAAGGGCAGTATTTTGTAATGATAGTTAAATTGAGTTTAGCATCAATTTATATTGCATTTCTGCAAGACTGTTTTTTTTGTTTTTTTTTTTAACATAATTTACATCTCATGGCCTTGTGTTATCACTGTCACTGTTGATAAGTAGTTAATTTGCAGTTGTCACCTATGTTCTGGCATATTTTGATAAAGTGTTTAATGTGTATTTATTAATTTTGTATGTTTAATAAACTTTGTGCTATTCTTCTATCATGTGTGTCAAAGTTTTCATTTTCTGATATTTGTTTCTCTGGTCTCTTGTTTTTTTCATTTAAATCATAAAGACAAAAGGGTACCAAAGTCCTGGCAGTCTCTAAATTTATTACATAATATATATTCCACTGCTTCTTGTTTTCTGCTGTGCACATGAGCTGTATAGTGAAGGATTCATCACTTCCTTAACACATTTGTTGGCTCTCTGATGCTCTCTAGTGGAAAAGCTCTGCAGTACCATCAAGACACACAAAACAGACAGTGTGACAATCAGCAAAGATGGAGGAAATTACACCAGCAAGCCACAAGAGCACTTTCTGATCCTGTTGAGTAGGTCAAACTTTGTTGCAGCATAGATCTGTGGCATTTGTGCACATCCATACATGATGATACTTATCAAATATCAGCTAGCCTGGTCATAACCTTAGCAGTACCTGCTCACATGATATGCAAGATCTGGCTCAGAATTTAACATTTTCCAAGTCCAATGTTTGACTGCAATGAAAAGATGCCATGTCAGAAAATCAGATTGTGGGCATGTGTATTTAAAAACAGCATAATGCCACAAATGTATCTCTAAAATACTGTAAAATACTAAAGCCAGAGATTAGTTAGTCCTGCATTTATAGACAAATAATTAAAATATTATGTTGTTTAAAAATAAATGAGCCTAGAAACAAAAACAGACAACATTTATTTAAGGTGAATTTATTAGGCCTTTCTATGGCACAGTGTACATCATCATGTATGATACACAAGGTTCTCCAAGGTTTATTCATGGGGAATCTCTTGGCTGAGTCACCTCAAGCTTGAGGTGTAATAAGACAACAGATACCAAGAAGCACATTTTAAATTATGTTTCAAAATGACATTTACATGATGTGGTCTGTGTATGTATAGTCCTTCAAATCAAAGGTAAAACAAATCTGGTAAAATGGTAAAAACATACAAGCACCACAGTTTGGTGCCGTTTTATGTTCCTTAAACCAGACAAAGTTCAAATCACAAAAACTGTATGAACATGGTTTCATGCTGGCAGAAGTTTACATGCTAAGGGTTGTGCCCAAATGATAGCATATATATGGCTCTTCATTCTATCAAACTGTCCTACTGATTATTCCCAAACATGCCATCACTGCAGAAAGAAACTTTTGGATGACTTGTTTAAGCAAAAGCTGAGCTACAGTCCTTACTCTGTCCTAGTTATCAAACAAGGAGACTCACTCTCCTTAGGGCCCCAGAGCACACTAGGTTCATATGAACAGGAAATGATGCATAATAGTCACCAAATATTACTGTATAGAGCACAACATTTAACGTAGCTATAACAAAACATATCCCCAATAAAAAAAAACCACTTGTGTTTAAAGTAACATTAAGTTTTTCAATTCACAGTTGGATTCTCCCGAGATGCTGGGGTGACACAAGCTCTCTACAAGTGCAAGTGCGTGTACATGAGAAGTCTCAAAAAAGTGCTTTGTCCATAAACAAGTGAACGCCTATGTTACATAAAATTTACAACTTTTACAGAAATGATATGAAATCAACCGAGAAATACAAAAAAAGACTATTTAAAAACATGATTGTAATTTCCTTGACTTGCTTAGATCTTGCAATTAGGACACATTGCATGACAGTAATTGCAGTATTTGACATTTAGAGATTTCTTCATTTATAAGGGCATCCTTTGAGTACACTCACTCAACTGGTTTTCTGTAGCAAGAAAATATATGTATTTATATATTTTTTTATAAAATATAAAGTAAAAAAAGCAGCATATTTTTAAATCTAACTCAATGTGGGGGACTTTGGTAAACAAAACGTATTGCTGAGGCATCTGTATGTACAGCATATGCAGATTTTCTTTTTTCACATATTACAGCAAATCTATATTGAGACAGCCTAATAGGTTATGGGAGCCATACATTTATTTTCTGTGCATGGGCCACAGCACCACCATGGGTAGAAACTGCATATGTACCATAAGCTGCCAGCTGGATACTTCAGTTTTATTCAAAATGATGTACATGATTTGTATTGCACACAGCCACAGGTGTCCTCTGTGCCACAGAGGATCAATGCATACTATAGTTTCATTGTCATCTTGAACAACAGTAATTATATTTTTTGCTGCACAAAGCTTTCAAGCTTTATAATAATCCGTGCGGTACATTCCATCACTCTCATTGCTACCTCAGATGTGTATCTGTCATTGGGGATTTGTGGAAATGGCAGGAGATCAGGATAACGAGTTCTCAGACTGTCCACACCATATCCTTCCAGGATCTGAACATCATTGGCAAGTCCTGTTAGGTGAGAGTTGTACTCCTCCACCTTTTGCGCCAGGGCTGTTGGTTTCACATCTTTATCAGACTTTCCTCTGACTGCATAGTCAGCAGCTATCAGTGCAAGCTTTGTGGCCAGGTAGCATTTGAAACAAACCCACTCATTTGCGTTTTTATGAAGATCATTCCGAGCAGCGGAGTAGTTAGCTCTGGCTTGCCTCAGCCACCTGCGAGCTTCCACAGGATTTCCAACTGTCTTGAAAGTTGGGGGCACAAAGAAACGGTGTGAGTGTGATGAACCTGCATAGCTTGTATAATGTTCCCTGAACTGTTGCCTCTCTGACTTGTGACTTGTTGCTTCTTGGTTCCACGATGAATAAAACCTTTGAAATGAGAACTTCTCTGATTGGAAACGAGTTGATGATGTGGAGAAGGATCTCCTGGAAGCTCTGTCTGTATTTTGCTGATCAGCCAAAGTCTGTTTTTCCATCCTGTTTATCTCATTCTGTAAGTGCTTGAAGACTTCTGTGGCAATATCCAGATTCTCTGCATTTTTGTCTGGATGCCACTTGAGATACAATCGGCGGATTATCTTTTTTCTCTCTGCGTCAGAAAGCTTCCAAGCTTGTTCAACTACTAAGGTCACTTCTTTCAAAATGTCCGGCAAAGCATGAAGTTTGATCTTTTTTGGAGACTGCTTTTGTGGGGGTGGTCTGTGGTTTTCCTTCCCAGCAAAAAGAGGAGGGATCATTCGTAGACCAGGGGTGCGACTGTCTGGGCTTGTAGGAGTCGATGGGGCATTGGTGTCCCGTACATGGGCACTTTCATCTTGCCTTGAGAATTTGTACAAGTCAAGAGAACTGACTATTTTGTACTCACTGTAACCAATGTCAATCTGGAAGCATTTTCCAAGGAAAATTGTGTTTTCCTCCTCTTCTCTTTCTACTTCTTGAACAATGATGGCGTATGTATAGGTGGGCTGATAGGACCCATACACATCTCCACCTTCAGAGTCTACAAGGTAACCAACATATTCTCCTGGATAAAATACATTCATTGGATCCATGAGGAGAGTGTGATGTATCTCAGCTGGTATGGGGGTTCCAGGGAGGGGTAGCTCAAGTTTTGAAGGCTCTGTTGAATCATACTTTACACCAAGGTTGTCCAGCTTCTCTGTGATTCTGTAGATGTCATTGCAGCCCAACATGGCAATTAGATAGGATGTGTCAGAAATCAAATTGTCTGTAGCAGATTTCAATGTCATAGCCAGTGCTAAGAGAAAATTAATGTCTTTGCTGTCTGAGTGCTGGATGTAGAGGTGAATCACAGCTGTCCCATACCTCTTGAGGAAGGCAAGTGTTTCACTGCAGCTGTGTGGGATGGGACTACATCCTTTCACTCTTAATGTCGTCTGGAGTTTCTCAAAACAAGATACTTTCAATCCTTCACAAAGTGCTTTGCAGAGACGTATGGCTTTTTCCTCATTCACAAGGTATGCATTTTCATTCTCATGTTTCATTATTCTGATCAGTCCTGTGATGAACTGCTCAGATGACAGCAATAGCTGGAGGCGACCTTGAAGTGAACACAGAGCTCCGAACTGGCACATTTTTGGTGAGTCTTCATCGAGTTGCTCTTCAAGAATGCTACTCAACAGTCTTGGCCTTAATTTCTGTGGAAGCAGCATAATCAGCTTTGTATGGAAAGCATGATCTTTGCCCAGATAGCACTGGCTCATGTCTACAAGCATCTGAACCCCAACATTACCCTGAATTCTGCTCTTGTAGTGTGGGGCATCATCGAACACCAAACTATTGGATTTTGCTAATCTACCATCATGGCTTGGCAGATAAAATATCAAATCTCTTATACTCTCAAGATCTTTGCGGATTTCTACTGGATCATTATGAAGAGACTTGAACAATCCTGAAACAGCCCTTTTCACAGTTCTCATTTCATTTGGGTCAAGCTGCTTGCCCTCTGAACTTCTGTAAATTCGCCACAGCACTTCAACATATTGTTTAGTTGACACAACATCCTCTGTGCCAAGAAGTTTAAAAAGTTGATGAAAGGTACCAAGTTCTAGAGGTAATTTGTACAAGTAGGGTTTGAAGTCAGATTCATTGTCCAAATTAATCACGACCTCTTCAGGTTTCAGCAACTTCCACCCATCTTCAACCATGACAAAAGCCACCCCACGAAGCTGGTAGCGAAAATCTCTTTTATCTGCATTGAGGAACTCATAAGTGGACCTTAAGACTTTGTTCCTGGTTTTCACCATTTCATCATCTGGATTGGATATGTTGCAAATGTTCTTGCAGTTGCTTATGACTTTCTCCAACGGTGGGTCCAAGTTGACACCTAGCATGTTCAGCACTTGGTCAAGTTGTTCCTGTCCAGGGAGAGTGCTCTCCTCCTGGTCCTTAATGCATGATGGTGTAGCTTTTTCAGGTAGAATTGGACAAGATGTCCAGAGCAAGTGAATGATATCTGTTTGCTTGAATTTTGGATTAACCTGAGACCCACTGAAACGAATCAGAGGAAGTGTGCCGCTCATCTCTTGGTACTGTGAATGAAGCTTGATGAGTTCTTTGGGGGCTCTCTCAGGACACAGGAATGATATCATTGAGAGCTCTTTCAGAAAAGTACCCTGGAACAGGTCTGTCCTCTCTGTGAAAATATGGTTCAAGAGAACATCGACAATGGTTTGCACTTTTTCTTTGGTCCAGCTCTCCGTTTGGGATTTGATGCTGACCTCTTTTGCAAACTGAAGAACTTGCTGCTGTGATACTTCATGCTTGAGACCAATATTTCTCAGAAAGGTTATCCATGATGTGAGCAACAATGTCCCATTCTTGGGCTTTGACACTTGCTCAACTTTCTTGAAGAAGTCACTTGGTATGAATGACTTTGCAGGTAGCATAACTTCAAACACCTTCACTGTCTCATCATAGAAAAACTTGGTTGGCCTGAGTCTGTTTGAGTAGTCGTAGATGAATGTCAGTCCCTCTAATTTCTCATAAAGCTGATCCTTTACTTCGCATGATTCTTCCATTGACAAAAGTCTCTCCTTCAAATAGACAATGTGTTCAACTTTGGCATCGTAGGACAGATTTTCAAACTTTGGCAGGAGATGTTGAAGGTAGATTTCCAAGTCATCGATTGGCATGCAGCCGAGGAAGGTGTACAGTTCTTTCAGCTGTGGACTGTCAGCAAGAAAGGCAAAGGAGGCTGTGTGAGCCCATTTGTCTATGTCCGTACTGGGGATGCTTTTTGCAAGGACATAGGTTGATCCATAGTTTGCAATGCTGATGTATCTCCCACTAACAGATTTAAAGCATGGGAGGAGTTTTAGGCTCTGTGCATCCTGCTGTGTGAGGTTAGCCAAGTTGCAATTGAAATACAACAGAAGAGCCTCAAAGTCCTTGTCAGTCAGGTTTGCTGCTTTGAATGCAGATGTCTGAATCATGTACTCCAAAGCTTTCAGAACACTTGATGGATTTTCAATGTTTGCTGTATGTTGTGCCAGAAAAGGCATGATGGGATTCTCTTTAACACAGATTTTGTTCACTGCAAGCTGAATGCACCCTGCTTTCATTAGGGTGTGAAAGACTTTGTCATTTTGGCCATGTGGAAATATGGCTATGTTCATCAAACTCAGAGGTAAAAGCACATCATGCTCAGGGACAACCAGCTTTTCTCTTGCCATGAATTTGATTCCAGGTAACAACGCCCAGTCTTTCAGGATGTCAAGCACTGTGTCAAAACTGGGTTTGATATCAATCTGGTCCTCCTTAACAGCGATATTCTCACTGATGAAGTTCCACACACTCTTTAGCCAGGATTCACTTGCAAAAGTGTCTCTCCACTTTACAGGGATCCTTGTTCGATACTCTCTTGGAAGAACGGACCCCAGTAGGTCACCAAAGCTGCTGATGTCAAAGATCTTTGCAGCCCCTGTCTTCAACAGGATGTTGCTGTACCTGATGTAAAATGTATTCATGAACATTTCCTTCCTCTGTGAGATCAGCTCATGATGTGTTGTCAGGAACTTTGGTCTCTTGGAATCAAACACCTGAACCATATTGTCCATTGTTATCAACAGAGGCAAACCCTCAATTTTGTTTTCATCCACCTCAATATCTTTGAAGCAGTAGTCAACCAGAAGCTTCAAGTTATGAATAAGCTTGTAGTTTGACTGTTGGAGACGGCAGGGAAGTTTTCCAACATGGCAAGAGGTGTCTGGTGATGAGAAAGTGTGAAGAAAGTTGCGGACGTCCTCTGGTGTGACATAACTTACTGGTATCCCTGAATCTTCCAAACAGAAGTAGAGATTTGCAGTCTCATCGCAACTGTGAACCAGGTTCAAACCAATATCCAGAAGCAAGGTTTTCAGCCTGTAAACATTTTCAGCCACAGACTTCCTTGAGGTGATGTTGTACTCTGTGTTTTTCAAGTGCTGAAGCTCATCTTGTAGCAGATTGTCAAAAAGAGCTCTGCCTTTGTTTGCAGCGGATGTATTCACCCATGAAATGTAAATGACAGAGTGCATGTCAGAGTTGTCAATATGTGGTGCTCTGACTACAGGCAGCAGGCGCTTCAGGTCAGCATGGATACTGTTGTACACAGCTTTAACCAGGCAGTACCAATCTGGTTGTATATCAAGTCTGTTGACAGGGAAGAAGAACAGAAATTTTCTTAAAGTATCTTTAACAACATGAAGCGGTGTTCCTTGTAGTACAGTCATGGTGGGATCAGGACCTGGGAAGCATCGACGCTTAAGCTGAATCAGCAGTTCCACACAGGCAGGCGCTATCAGCGATGTCATCAAATTGTTATTCCAGTCACTCCTTACCCCCACTCCGTTGTCATCTCTCCACAGGTTTCTTCTAGCAGAGTCTAGGGCAAAATGCCCATTGACATGAAATGGCAGGCCAGTCTCCAGTGAAAGGGGCAGAAAGCAGAAGGCTCTGTGGGGTTTTTTGTAGTTATGGCTTACACATGCAGCTACCCCTCCACGTGGAAATAGAGTTATGTCTTCATTTTTGTGAGCTGAGATCACACTTTTTGAGACATTTTCAATGTTAGGGAAGCCAGATCGGTTGCAGATCATCCATGTAGTTAAATTGCCATCAGTGTCCTGTATGTCCATTGTGTAGGTTATCTGTTGGACTGGGATAGCAGGGATCTGCTTCTTTTTGGTCACACTATCAATGACTGAGGCATGAAACTGTTTGCGCTTTAACCGATCACCATCAGTTATTTTAGCAGTTACAGAATAGAGAACTTTCAGTTCTCCTGTTGCACTATCAATTTCACAGATTGATATTTTCTCCATGTGGTTGAGGAACATCAGAAGCTCTACGCCATCAGTTTTTAGCTTATCCAGAAGGTTTTGCACCATTCTGTCAGATGCAGGGACAGGACTGATCTCTGATGTCTTTGCCATCTCGGTGGAGCGGATGGGGAATCTGAACATTGTGCTACGTTCTAACTTAAAATGAACCCCCAAGTAAAGATTAAGAACATCTGAAAACTGAGATCTGAAGTCTGAGTCCAAATCTCTAAACATCCTTCCAGGACTCACAGATGTTGCCCCAGGTGCATACTGTGCATGTGGATCAAATATGCACAGAATGTCATTGTTTGAAATGAAGGAGGGGCAGTCAGTGATGTGATAGACAGAGTTGAATCCTATGCCGTACTGACCAGTTTTGCCTGGATTTGCCTCTTTTGTTCCTCTTCCGAGGTTCTGTATACCTCTGATATCATCCTCTGTGAAAGGCTGATTGTTAAATACACAGAGTGCAGGGCCTTGCATTGGAATCCATTTATCATCAAATATTCTGTCTGCGGGGTGTGTTCTCGGATCAAAAACAAAGTAAATTTCAGTGGCTTTGGCATCATCTGCATTTTGAAGCAGCTCTTTCAGCATCTCTTTTTCTGATGGATAAGCATTCAGAATGCTTTTAATTCTACTTGTGAGTTTTTCTTTCTGCCCAAACTCACTTCCAAGTTGAGTGAAGCAGATATTTGAGGCATACCTCTCCAAGGCTTTGTGACGTTTTGGGACTGCTCCTAGTTTCACAGCAACCTCTCTTGGAATATCCCCATGACAGTATTTTACAGAACTGTCTCTGACTTTGATCCAAGGGCAGTCATTGTAGCATAGTGACTTTGATGGCTGCAATGTCAGATTGGAGTCAGGTAGAAGAATCCCACCATAATTTGCTTGGCAGTATTCTTGTTTTTTGTCTCGTATCAAGCTCCAAATTCCTTCACTGATAATTCTGCGGCACAGCTGGAAGTTCTCCTCAGTGAGAGCTCTTCGTCCGCATTCTTGCTTCACAAATTCAAGAACTGCTGAGAAATCCTCGACTTTGAAGCTTGGCTGTACCCCGACATTTTCAAAGAGCTCACGACAGCTGTTTCTGTATTTGTTAGGGAGCTGATAAAGGTGTGGAGCTGCATCAAAATTCAGGTGGAATGCAACTTTGGAGGGACTGACATATGTGTTCTCCACCAGAATGGAGTTGAACGCTTTCAGTTCCTCAGTTATTTGCCCCTTTGCATTTTCATCCTGTAGCATCTCCTCATGTAGATACTTGTAACAGGCATTTGTTATGTTTTCTTGATACAGTGTGACACCATCAAATGACTGAGATAGTTTCTTTAGTTGGCTGATGACCAGTTCAACTGAGGGTTTCCTTATTAGACCAAGACAGTCTTTCACAGCCAATGACATTGCACCACAACCTTTGAAAGACGGGGAGTTCTCGTTCAGGATTGGCTTCATCAGACAGACTGTGTCCTGATGTTCAGTTGTAAAGAGCTCTCTGGCAGAGAACATTGTTGTTGGGGAAAAGTTATTTCCATGCCACGGTAGTGAGAACCCTGCAGGTCTTGTTAGAAATGGAAGGAACTTGATGTCCTGTAGCTTTTCTAAGAGCTCAACAGCTCCTGGGTCTCTCATCTTCAGTTTCTCATCAATGAGACTGAGTAGTATACTGGTGCGAACACATGCAGCTGTGTGATCATTCTCATTAAGGTCAGGAACAGATTCAGCACGTTCAATCAGATCTTCCCAAGACAGATCATCCTTCACCATGCCTAACTGCACGAGCTTCACTAAGCACACAGGGTTTAGGTAGTCTTTAGAAGTTCCTTCAGGAAATCTTCCATCATCAGTGTTGTAGAGTTTGGCAACTCTTCCCTCTGGGTGAATGAGTCTGGAAGGTAAAACCAGTTCCTTACTGGGACCAGAACATGGGATACAAGGAGTTACTCTGAGGATTGATGCAAAATCTTCCAGTTTCTCATTCAAGACATAATGCATCAAAGGATCTCGAAGCTCTTTGTCTATTTCCTGGATGTGAGGGAAAAAGACGTCTGAAAAGAACTGCTTCTCTGTGAGGGTGTTTTCCATCAACTTTCCTTTACATCCAGCATCGTCAAATCCCTCCTTTACCCAGTCAGGAAGCTCAACGGCACAGAGGTTTTGTGAGCCACTCTTCTTGAGGTATTTCAAGAAAATCTTGAAAGCAGCAGGACCAATGTCTGGCCTACAGAGTAAGGCATCGTCAAGAAATCTGACATATTTGATTGACACCCAGGTTTTGCCATCTGAAAAAAATTTTGCCTGCTCACTGTCACCTCCTTTGGCTATTTCTTGGTAGACCCCCTGGCTGATCAATGTGAAGTCGTCATGCACCTGACTCGGATCAGGCCATGCTGCGTAATAGCTGTAGTCAAGCAGCTCTCCACTTTCAGCCATTGAGTGTAGCATTGTGAGTGCTGCTAAATAGGACTGGACAATGACATGTCTCATGAACACAGAATTCCACTGTCCTTTGGTGTCGGTCTTCCAGATCTCTTTGCGGTTGGATGTCACAGCAAAGCAGCCATTAATATGGACTGGTAAGCCTGTTTTGATCCTGAGAGGTAAGTAACAAAAAACCTCTCCAATTGGGGTGGTACTTGTCTTTACTGTCCATTTCCTGTTCTCTTCCTCTGAGAGCAGAACAGCCACTCCTCCACAAGGCACAAGTCCAAGCCTTTTTCCACTATCATTGAGGGAAAATTTGAGTGCCTCAGTTACATCCATGCATGAGCAAATGAGCCAGTTGGTGACCTCAACTGCCTTTTGGGGCATTTCATCTGTTAGTCTTCTTGTCTGAATACCTTTAGCAGCCATCTCAAAGTACTGGTTGGGATCTTCCTCTGAACCTCTGAACAATGGTGAGTGGAGATCAACAATGCGTTTGAAGACATTATGAAACTCTTCCACTACAACACGAATGATGCAGCCAGACTTGGGAACATCAGCAGGTACCCTGTTGGTACTTGCTACCTTCTTCATAACCTTGGCTGCAGATTTTAGGATACTTAGAGGTCCGTATGAGGCTTTGGATGACCACACACTTTTGTTAATGGTGACAACATCTTGCGCTCCAGCTGGATTTGTTTCTTCATATTTCAGGTATTTCAAGACCATACTTCCAACATGCTGAGTGAACAGAATGAACCGATGGCCACATATGCTGAACTCATCAACAAGGGAGTAGATGTCTGTGGTGTTGTAGTACAAGGTACTGATTTCACTTACTGAGGCTTCCTGCTCTGTTCTGAACGGGAGCCTGAACAGTGTGCCATTGTATTTGTATGGCGAGTCCTGAGCTAGAGGAAGCTGGCAATTGAACACATTAATGAAAGGTTTGAACTGGTTGGGGAATTTTCTCAACCGCTTCTGTTGTTTGCTCCAGTTAATTTTTATCCCTGGATTAGACGTGTCTCTGATGTGCTTGCTGATGTGATTGATGTTCGGATCAAACATGATCATGAATTCTCTGCTCATTATGATGGGGATGTCAGTAATGTGATAAACTGAGTTGAAGCCCAAACCAAACTTGCCAACTTTGTCTGCTTCACATCTCTTCACTGATCCACCTAACCTTGTGATGTTCAGGAAGTCTGTGTCTGTAAATACAGAGTTGTTGAAAGACCACAAGGAGGGCCCGTGGCACACGATCATGCCAGGGTCAAGGAGATTCTCTCGAATGTCGGTGTTTTTTCTCATGTCAATAAGAAAACTGCACTCTGTTGCACTTGCATCATCAGCATTTTGGAGAAGCTCTTTAAAAATGTCTGCTACAGATGGATATTCCTCCAGGATGTTCTTTATTCTCACTGTTAGAGGTTCACGTTGGCCTGACTGTTCAAAGCCAAGGTTCTCTGGGTTTATCAGCCTGGTGCTCAAACATGGCACTTTTAGCCACTCTGCAGTTTTCATGGGGATGTCATCATGGACTAATATAATGGGCTCTGATGCATCCTCAAGTAAATCATTCAAATCGTCTACTTTGATGTCACAGTAGGTACATTCATGAATGGGCTTCATTGCTAATTTGTTTGGATCTTTGTAACAAAGAATAGGCACATGCATGTCAGTGTCCACATGTATCTGATTGCTGTACAGCCATCTCAGGATGTTGATCAAAAGCAGAATATCATGTTTGCTTTCCTGCTTGGTTATGTCTCCTTGACATCTTTGTTGGATGGTGCTGATGACCTCAAACACGTGGCTCGAGACAACCTCTTCAACTGAACCACAAAACTTGAAAAGCTTGTGAAACTTTCTAATTGTCTTCGGCAAGGAGTACAGGTAAGGCTGCAAATCTAGATCGGGCAGGGGTTTTAAGACTGTATGGCCAGGTGATGAGAATGTCTTCCCTGTCCACACCCAATCAAAAGGCAGTGATTTCATTGCTTCTCTTGCATCCTCAAGATGAGCTTGCATGAAGCCGTAAATCTCAAACAGGATCTGCTGGAATTGATACCAGTCCTCTGTGGTAAATGCTTGAGATTTATGCCAGTCATTCACAGCTTTCAGGTGCTGTAATACTTGATCCACCTGTGGCTCCACAGTTAGTTTCAGTGCTTTCTTCATACCCGCAGATGTGTGCTCAACCAGTGCTACAGATGATCCCACAAGCACTGCGTGGGATATGTCACACATCTCAGACAGAGAGCAGATATTGAGAGTATCTCCAACCCAAGCGAGAGATTTAGGATAAGTTGGAGGTCTCTCTTTGCAGACAGGTACCCATTTCAGTTTTTGCAAAGATGCCTGAGCATCTGCTGATTTTACCAGCTTGGTTTGTCTGTTGAGTATTTGCAAGAGTTTTTTTGCCTTTTGAATTATAAAGTCCCACTCTGGTTCCTTGCTGCTTTGTAACTCCTCGATCTTCTTTGCCACCTGGAGAACATCTTTCTCACTCAGCTGTACTTCATTTCTCAGCCCCAGTTGTCTGAGTGAATGAAGAATATCAGGGGATGATGTGAATGTACTTGTGGGAAATCTGGTTTTCTCCTCCATGTAGAACAAATTCTGTAGAATCTCCAGCTCGGGATCAAAGAGATCTGAGGCTGTGACTAGCTTTCCACAAGACAACTGAATAAATTTGAGAGTGGAAAGCCACCCAATCACAGATGAGTTTTCATTCTTTAGAAATGCCAGATGTTTAAGTGCCCAAAGCATGATTTGGGTTATCTCATCTGTTGTGTAGAACCCCCTCTCAATATCCTGAACAATCATCTTCAAACATTCTGTTGTCTTCACCTGTTCTACATTTAGCATCTTGATGAGGCGGATTGACTCCTCGTCACAGCAACTCACAAGGTTTACGGATAGTTTTACATCTGGTGGATACTTGGCTCTATGATGTAAAGCTCTGGCTCCTCTCAGTGATGTAAATGCTAAAGTACCTTCAGAGCAGGCCCCCACTTTCTCAAAGATAGAAAGCTCAAGCAAGGTATGCTTTTCCTTCTCTGTAATGTCAGATAGTCCAGCAAGGAAGTTTCTTAGTGTGATCTTCTCTTTGACTGAGAAAGATAAGACTTGGCTGGCTAAACGCTTTGTTGACAATCTATTCATAATTTGCAGCAGCATACCAGGAGAGGAGGAATGGATGTAATTCTTGAGCAGAGGGTGCTGCAAACATGGATCTAGCTTTCTTATCACCACTGCTCCAAGCTTTTCCATAATTCCAAGAAGGGTTTCAGAGAGTGGTGCCTCTTCCTCATCCACAAGAATGATGGGGGATGGGATTTTGAGACGCAGAAGCTGAACTTTGTCCATGCTTTCCTCAAGTGGCACAAGCGGGATCAAAGGCATGTCATCAAAGGTACTTAGGTCATCAGCAAAATGTATATAGAGATGCTTCCAAATCATCTTTAGCCAGGAAACTGTAGGATGCTTCAACTCTCTGTTTCCAGGCTCCCATTGCACAATGAACTCTCTAGTTGGCCAAGGTGTTGATAGGATCTCCTTGATGAGTCGAGCTGATCGTTCAGAGTTCAGCACTTGTAGTTGAGTGCAGGGTCGTCCTGTTCAAATTAGAGAGAAAAATTAATTAGAATCTCTTATTAATATATGAATTTTGAAATATTATCTCAAATATAACTATCAATTATGACTATCAAAGTCAATAAAGTTAGATTTGTTGTTATTGCATGATGCAGCAACTAAAACAATACATTCTTTAAATGCAAGACAGACAAGTGCAAATGTTTTCAAACGTGGTCTAAAGATGGAAACTATATTTCACTATGTTTTCTTTACACCCAGATCATTGATACAATGTATTGGATTGTAGTTACTCTGGCTTGGCAATGTTTGCTTTACTCATTGTGCATTGACAAGGCTCATTAGGCTTTTTCTTGAGATATGTGTCTTGTCAAGTAGGCTGCACAACAGATGATTGATTCCTAAAGTCTGTTGGACAAACTGACAACTCTCTGGGCTGTCACTGATCTTCCTTTTTCTTTCGTTTTCAGTTTCAGTTTGGTAAAACTGTAAAATTGTCAAAGCAATCTACTAAAATAATTTTCTAAATAAATACAAACACAGCACAAAACATATTTACCTTTACTTTGTTAGGAAAAAGACAAAATCTAATCAATTAGTATATTCATACTCAATATTTAAAACTTGCAGGAATATTGTGGCACATTATGGACTTAAAACATGCAAACACACACACACACACACAAACACATACATGTATTTAATTTATACTAAAAATGTCTTAAAAAACATTTTTAAAGAGGCAAGTAAGTAAAACACTGCAAGTCATAAAGTGTACCATGAAACACTACAGGAAACCACAATTAATAGTAAAGATAATGAGTAAATATGTTTCACTTATAGGAAAAAATTTTATTTTGAATTTCAACATGTGTAATTATATGTTATACTGTCATGCGTTAGTTGGGTTATGAGTAAAAAGTCCAACATTTGACACACTCTAAAATACCTACCTGAACACCCCCAAAGATATTGTTGAACTGTAATTCAAGTGACAAATTTTAGAGAACTGGGATGAATTTTACTTTAATTGCCACTCAAATGTGATAGAGAGAACAGCATTGAATAAAAAAACTGAATTGTTCTTTAAACTTTGAAAAAAACAGATGTCAGACATTCACAAATGAAATTATACATTTTCAATATTTGTAAATAGTTTAGGTGGGGGATGGTTGGCTTTCAGCGTCAGGGTATAATCATGCATTATTGAAGCCTGTCTCGATTTACCACACAATCTGGAAAAATACTTGTTGTGGAGAATAAATGGGAGAGTGACAGAACAAGGGGGAGGTGATGTCAGAGGATCCAATGTGGTACTTTAACATTATCAGTTGGGGTGGAGCCAGAATGGGCAGCATTATGAAAATTTAAAATGGATGCAGACTGCTACTGTAAGGTCAGCTAATGTAGACATTATGTGAGTGACTGTACAAATAGCGAGTGGAAATACCAGACTTATAAATTTTCACATCTTAATAAAAAGTGGATCAGAAATGCAGCATTTTAGAGAAAATAGAGAGGAGATTTGCATTGTTTGTTTTGTTAAATAACAATATTCTCTTTGCCTTTCATTTTGGGGTTAGAGGACAAATCTGTTACTCAGCGTATTCCCTCTGTCTGGCACAAGGCCCTCTTGTCATAATCATGGGTGTGAGTGCACTCAGGATCTGATCTCATGGATCGAGTGGAATGTGTGGCACAAAAACAACTCTTCCATGAATCAGCCTGCTCACTCTTTCTTTCCCTTTCTGTTCTCGCTCACACATACTGTTCATAAATTATCTATCAGCAGTGTACCAGTTTTAATGCCCCGCTGGCACTGCAGGAGAGTAAGGTGACCCAGCATTATTACAACATGGCTTCATACCCCACGTAATCCAGATGGTCGCCACAGGGACTGTGCGGATTTTTCAGTTTCAGTTTGATATACAGTTCTGTCACGTTTGATAATATATAGACATCATACTTTGCACAGTGCTTTCTTTAGATTATCAAATTGTACGGACAGCTTTACTGTCATGTCCCATTTTTAAGTTAACAAATACAAAAATATTTTAAATATTTCACAATATAAAGTCTCCTGATCACTGCTTGAAACAAATAATATGAATATATACATGTACAGTATTTATGTGGAAGAGACCACATGTAAATTAAGTATGCAAATTGTTGTTACCTCTGCTTTTGGCTGCAGTCTTCAGTCTGTCCATAACTGACGGTTTAATGTTCTCCAATATGAAACGATCCTCAAGTCCTGGATACAGCGACCTTAGGACAAAGCAAAAGGAAAAAAATTGCCCAACAATTTCCATAGTACAAAGCTTGATGTTGACATTGATCCAGCCATTGGACTCCAAATAAACCAATAAGATAAAAGAACATATATATTATTTATATATTACATATGTGGATGAAGTTTATTTAAAAGACAAACTTTTCCTCTCCTCTGAGTACTGAAAAGAAGATACCCTGAGGGCCAAATTTAAATACATGATGGCGGTATTTGCACTATATCTGTAATTCAATTTGTATTTTTAATTTATTTGCATGTAATTATTGTCTTTCAAAGGCAGCAGCAAAAGCACTAGCTAATCATGCATTTGGCCACAACCTTGGTTAATATTGCTGAACAAATTTGCATCAGCTTTTCAGATGTGGAAATTTCCCACCTAGAAACTGGTCTTTGTAAACTGCAATAACAGTAACTGCACTTACATCTGCTTTTTCTGTTTAAGTTAATATAAATAATGGACAGATGCATTGACTGTGTCTTAGATGGTAAACTGATCTTCCAGGCTGGTGCACCTGTTTAAGTCCATCCCAAAACACAAAATATTGGGAACAACTACTCTGTCCATGAAAAAGAAGTCCAGTTCATTTCAGGTTAACTCCAGTTGATTTGTATTGATTCCACCTGTTAAAATCACCTTTTAAGTCAAATGTACATTAAACGGACACCAAATCGAGGAGTACTAGATACACAATTTCACTTTATCTTTACCTGGGATACTCTTCAGATGCGATGTAAATGGCATCTTTTTCAGTGACAGATGATGAAAACGTTGTAAATGTCTCATCTTGCAGTGGCAGCAGCTCCAGTCCTATCAGGTCACTGTAATTGGCGTCGCTAAGCACAAACTCCAGCAGCAGCAGCTTCTCCTGTGAGGGACCTTTGTGTTTGTACTTCCTGATCACCTGCCGCACCAAAGATGGAGTCACCTTCCTCACTTCAGTGGACTCAGTCACGTAGGCAGCCAAGACTGGGTCTACAGCAGCAGGCACCTTTGCTACCTGCGTTCCTGAGCTTTGGAGGTAGTTGATCACAGTCTCTGAAGTGTCCTCGTCTGTGTCCAGCTCTGTGAACACAGCCTGGTCCACCCTGATCCAGCTTTCACTGAGGGAATAGATGACTTGATGCTGTAGCAAGTCGTGAAACAGCGGCTGCAGGATGGGTTTCCAGCGGGACTTGACCCGCTTAGGGTCTGGCCAGGCCCCATAGGTCCCTCTAGGGGACAGTGGAAAGTCTTGGTCCTTTTTTGTCTGTACCCTTTTGATAGCTTCGGTGATGAGAGTGAAATAAGCCCTAGGGATGACAGTGATTATAAGTAGCTCATTCCACAAGGCTGCTGGATCCCTCCACTGGTCCACTTCTCTCCACTTGATACTCCTACGGTTGTCTGTGAGGCCGAAGAAGCCACTGACATGTACTGGCAGCCCTGTCTCGCTCTCCTCTCCTGGGGGAAGAGGAAGGAAGCAAAAAGCTCGTCCTGAGAAGCCAGATGTGGCACCTTTGTCTTCTCTGTTGATCAGAGTGAGAGGGAGGGCAATGCCGATGGTGGGCATGAACTTCAGGTCATCTGCCAGAGAGTCCAACTCAGCACACATCCCTCTGCCCCCAACTCCATTACATACCAGCCACGTCATCCTCTGAGTCTCTTTAGTTGTTTCATCCTGAGTCTCTATGTTGACCTGGTAAGTGACGCATGTGACGGTAGAGCTGGGAACACCGTTGCTGTAGCTGTCTATGGCCTGACCGAGTGTCTTCAGTGAGTTGGGTCTCTCTTGTTTATCATCAGTATTCTCTGTTGCTGTAACCTGAAATAGCATGCGCTCTGTGCCATCAGACTCACGCACATGCAAGGAGATCTTCTGAACACTCTTGAGGAAGAGGAGCACTGTGTCTGCGTCTGCTTTGAAAGACTCAAAGAGCTCCAAAACTTTTTCTTTGTTGTAAATGTTGCCACTGAGCTGGGAGGGTTTCATGCGGAGTGGGAAGCGAAAAATAGTTCCAGGAAAGCTGCCGTCCTTTATGGTTTTCTCAGAGCTTTCAAACATCCCAACGTAGGGAGAAAACTGGTCGGCTAGTTCTGTGATCTCCTTAATGTCTGTCTTCAAGTTCCAACACTGTCCGGACTCATGCACTCCGAACAGGGTCTGATGAGGATCTAACATGGCAATCTGGTCTCCACTGAATATACTGGGAACATCTAAAACATTGAGAAGAAAAACATAAAGACTATAAATAAAAATGGAAGCATATTGATCCAGTGTTAATACTTCTATTGAAGATTTAATGGCTGTTGCCCTGCTTGAAAAGTTTCACAATGCTCCCATTGAAAGTGTCTAGCAGACTTTCATACCATTGGAAAATTTCTGATTTGATTCTGCTTAAATGTACAGCTCAAATTAGTCATTTACAGTGAATTTAATAGGAATTCTGCATAATTCTGGTGTAGAGCACTCACATAGTTTCTAGGGAAGATTCTTTTTGCACAGAATATTCTTAGTTTCTGAAGAGTTATTCCACATAAAGAAATAGGCTGCAAAAAAAATATTGGTAGAAGAAATGACAATCCTTACCTGTAATATGGTAGACAGAGTTGAAGCCAATCCCAAATCGTCCAACTTTCAAAGGATCGTCTCTCTTTCTGCTCCTCGCAATCTCCTGAATCCCATTCCAGTCTTCCACAGTGAACACAGCATCATTGTAGACATACAATGCCGTACCTGCAATACAATAACTTACAATCAGATCAGCATACGCAGGTTGAGACAATAAAAGCTACAATCTAATAATGCGTTGCTTTCATAATGCCTGTAACAAAATTATGTCTTCCCTTTCCCTGCTCATAGGGAGGTAAGAGCAGAGGATCAGCTACAGAACAGCTGCTCAACAAAACTTTAGCAGGTCAGATACCTGGCAGTGCCAACATAAGGACTTGAACTTATGCCCTCTGATGTAAGGATAGTCTCACTGATCACTGATCACTAACTACCAACCTTGATGCTGAGCCATGTCAGGTGACCACAGTGACTCCACTCCATACTCTGTCTCATCATACATAAACTTGACTTCTGTGGCTCCAGCATCCTCAGCATTTTGGATCAGCTCCTGCAAATTGAAAGACAGCAAATGCATACATTCATGAAGGTACATGATGGTGATGACATCAGCTTATTTGGTGGATGCTTTTATCCAAAAAGCCTTACAGCAAAATGATTGCATTATTAGAGTGGATGGCCCCGCTGGGACTATGACTCTTTTACTGTGGAAAGTTTGTTGCCATATAGGGTAATATAGCTGATGCCAGCAAGTAAAGCCAAACTGAAATTGTGCCCTTTGTTTTTGTGCAAGCTTGACATGTTTTCTAATTCTAAACCCCATGATGTCAGTGTTATTTCCTGCACATAGCCTTCCCTGAGAAAACATCTGCCATAACTGCCTGTTACAATAACTGAAAGAGAAGCAAATGTACCTTTACAAAAATGAAAACTATATTTCATAGGTTTTTTTCCTGTTTTAAGGAATTATGTCAGGTCAACATCCTTAAAGAACCCTGCAACCCTTCATTACAAAGGATGTCCTCTAATCCTGCCCCGCACTAGTGTTAACAAGTGTCAGAGTCAAGCTGAAAACTCTATCAATTATGACTATCAGCTGAAACTACTTTGTTTTAGTATTTTTTAATATGCTAAATTCAGAGATGCACTTCTTTATGAACCTGATTTTGATTTTTTTTTTTAAATCATCATTATCTCTGGATAAAGTAGAGAATGCCAGATGTATTTCATGTCTGTCAAAGAGTTGAAAAATAATGTAGTGTGACGCTTACTTTCAGAATCTGTCCACCTTCGGGGTACCTCCTCAAAATATCCTTCAGAAATTCAACTAGTGGCGGTGTCGTCTGTCCAAACCTCCCTGTAAAAGACAAGCTGGGTAAGCTTCACTGTTATAAGAACTAGTTTATTGCAGAGATGTGGTGGTTTTAATCCTACCTCCCCCTTTAAGTCCTCTTCCCTCCAGTGTGACAGATACCTCTGGACTTCCTGTGGGCACCAAGGTCCCGACCTGCGCGGTGTCATCCAGCTAGGCAAAGTAGATGTGGAGACAGAGAGCACTTTAACTTCTGGCAAGACAACATTTTACCAAAGAAAACAATTTGACATGGATGGTTTGTTCTAGAGGTGCAACTAACAACTATTTTCATTTTTGATTAATCTGCTGATTTTTTTCTCGAATAAGCGATTAGTAGTTTGGTCTATAAAATGTTTGAAAATGATGAAAAATTTCAACCTAAAATATCTTTTTGACCTGACCAACAGTCCACAGCCCAAAGATATTTAGTTTACCATCACAGAAGAATAAAGAAACCAGAAAATATTCACATTTAAGAAACTGGAACAAGAGAATTTTAGTCTTTTTTCTTAAGAATTGACTCAAAAAACGATTAATTGGTTATCATAATAGTTGGCGATTAATTTTCTGTTCAACTAATTGATGAATCATCTAATGGTTGCAGCTCTAGTTTTTTTTCTAGTCTATTACATGTAGAAAATGTTGTTCTACAACAGTGAGTTCTCTGTAATGTATGTAATAAAAGTTATGAATATTATGAGAGCTGAAAAAAGTACTTGTCATGAACTGTGTTTTATTACTCACTGCACTCATAAAACTGTTTGAAAGTCAACTAGAACTGAACTGTCATTTTTATGAGAACCATTATCCTTACAGTTATCTTCCCATAAAGAATCATGTTTCATATTGTCTCTCACCCCTGCTACTCTTAAATATTTCGAGAAGTGTTACTGCACACATTAGTGTGATAGACATTTTTTCCCAGTGCATCTTTCAGAATCGATGCAGCAGGGAGTCGGCACCAGGCCTGATACTGCTGTTGCTGCTGTTGTGTGGAGCTCTACAAGGTGACTCTGTGACCCACTGCACTCAGCAGTCTTTCCTAATAAAACATGCTGTCTGGCAAACTGAGCCCTGCAGAAAACCCTCAGTCATCATCTTCATCATGGCCACTGCACAGTGCAATAATCATTTATGCAACTTGGGGTGAAGGGTATTCAGTCTTTAGTGTCATATTAATATTTCATATATGAAAGAAACAGCTTACAAGCTATATTAATCACAGTTTCTTTACACTGAACCTTGTGAGACATTGTGGTTAAGTTCTATATTCTTGTCTCGACATGTCAAAGACAAGTCACAGAGGCATTTTTGTGGAAGCGTAGCCACACAGTACATAGTCAGATTTAGAATAAGCAATATAATTGAATATTTAAATAAACGTCTTGTGCATTTTTGCATTACTCTCTTCTAACAAAGATGAAGCTATACTAGTAAGTGATTGTCCTCATTTGGCTCCTGAACTGGATGTTTTATTTAATTTAAAAGCACCCAGACTCAGACGTTTATAATGAAGAATACTTTAGAATCTCAGAGAACAAGCTGAACTTGCCTTTCAGTGTCTCCTAAAAAGCTGACCGCTCCTCTGCTAAGTACAGTGTTTGGCACAGTGTCTCCTCCATCAGAAATGTCTAATTGCATCAGACAGAGCAGGAATGCAACATGAAATGTAGACATACATCTGGAGGGCACTATGGAAGTCTTTTTTTTATCTTTTTTTTCTGGGAGCAGTTCACATTACAATAATCAAAGGAAGAACCAAAGTCAAAACTGAAGTTCTGCCTTAATGTGAAAGGCCTGTCTGAGTTGTAGGACCTGACCTTGTGCTGTGTGGTATTAGTTTGTAGGTGTGGCCTGCAGCTAATTTCTGAGTATGAGATCAGGGGGTGCTGCCAGGCACTGACCACCACCTGGTGCTTTCCATCAACAGAGCCCCAAGACACGGGGTCAACTACAGTCATGTTAGGCCATACACTGAGAGAACCATCACACACCACCACAAGAGAGTCATACTGTTAATATAACTGCCAAAAATAACAACCTAATTTAACACTACTGACGCAACTGTTTGAATATCCAAAATAAGATTTTTAAAGCATGAAAGATAATTAGAAATTATAAGGCATTTATAAAACTGTATGAAAAATATATTAAAACTATTTTATAATGTATTTATAGTGATATGAATTGAAAACATGAATTATTTTCTTTCCTATGCTAACAATGCAGTAAGTGAACTACTCCATTTTGTTCAATACACTATGATGGTGAGGTGCTTGGTCATGTTGCCGACAGTATGAGTCAGACCATTTGAAGGTACCGCAGTCATCTGAGCTGAAACTGTATTCAGAGCCAATACATTACTCTGTAATACAGTAATCCAGCAGAGCTTGAGTGCCAAATCCTTTCCTTCATGCATGTACAGCTGGATGGATGGATTAATAGACAGACAGACAGACAGATAGATAGAAACTCTCTACAAACCTGTCTTAACCTTCACTTGATATACCATCATAAGATCAGTAACAAAACAAAATGATTCAATTAACTATTCACAGTAAAGACAAATTAAACCTGCGTGGGGAAACTTGGCGTACAGCATCTCTAACAATGAAGGCACTGTTGATGGTTTAGATGAGTGTCACAGCATTTGTCTTGCAGCTATGTCACGGGGTCATTAAAACAGGGCTGTTTTTTCCTGCTGGCAATTATCTACCATCACAGAAAGAAAGCTCAATTCTTCCTTTTCTCTGTGTTTGGTGTCACTGGAAGAATGTGACAGAAACACAGAACAGCGACCAAACAAAATAAGATCATCCTTCCAAGTTCTGCAATATCGAGTCAACCAAGAGGAATACAGGGAATGTGAAATATGAAAACTGAATGTGAGCAAAATAATGAGTTATTATTAGTTATGTTCTTATATCTTCCAACAAAGAATGACAACAATGTATAACACGAACCCAACAATGGCTGGCGTAGGATCCCTACGGTACTTAATTGTGGCCAATTCTGGTTTGACCACAAAGGCTACTGTATGAAAATACAACACTACTTTCAAACTTTATCTGATATATTTGTGAAAATATATGTATCATTCAGTGAAGCCAGATGTTATCAACATATGCCATTCTCTCTTGGAGCGTTTCCCAAGTGCACATTTTGAGATACGTTAGTGGTTTATTAACCCAGCTGTTAAAAGACAAAGCAGGCTTACCACTCTCCCATTGTGAGTCAATCGTTGCTCTTTGACAGGCAGGTTTGTCTGCTCGTAGAGCAACTGCTTAACATCCCCAACCGACGTGAAAGGAGAGACCTGGTAAGACCTCGGGCCAAGGTACTCATGACGAACTGTCACCCATGGCAACCTAAAAAATACAGAAAGAAATTGTGATTGAGGTTTAAATAAAGGCTTTGTGTATCCCCTCAAAAGTGTGTTGGTCGATCTTTTGCAATAGTGGGAAACATCTTCATGATAAGATGCTTCATGACAAAATATTTACATTTCTGAACATTATCTGTGCATGTACAACATTAGGTAATGACTTCCAAAACTGATATGAAGCACAGGCTTAAATCTTTATTCATTGGATCACTCTACTGTGTGTGCATTGATAAGACTACATAGCTCAACAGCAGACAAAAACAGTCATCAAATTTGATCTGTACTCAAGCGGACACGTCTTGCTTACAGTCATTATTGATCAAGGTTTAGGTTTAGAAGAAACATGAGAATGGACATCTCACCAGGTCCATCTGTTAATGGTCCATTAGTGACATTTAAGCTGTAGACTTTGATTTTCAGAACATTAACTTCTGTATCTTCTCATAATGTCTACCTTACTGCAATGATTTACAGATCAATATATTGCCCTAAAAAAGTGAATAATACCCTAGAAAAGTACAAATTTTGAAATCAGTTGAAACAATTGTCACAGACTTCATTAATCTCTTCTGGTGAACTGTGCTGTTTCCCATCAGTAAACTTGCTATCTCCTGCCTCGATGACCATTACATTGACTACAACCACAGTCTCAAAATGACTTGTGCTGCTATTTAAAGGGGACCACATGCTTCACTTATGAAAGACAAACCAAGTTAGCTTGACACAACTTTAAAGGGAAACTTCATCGCTGTGAATATGATGATTTCCTAAAACTAGGTCACCTATGTAGTAGAAATGTGCAATTATTTTTTAAATTGGTGCCCTATGACCAGAGAAAACTAAGAAAAAGGCTGTAGATTCCTCATATCACTCCTAAGAAGGAATCCTAGAACAACCAGAATGCATTGCGTGTGTCCTGTCCAATCCGCTACTGACGGTGTGTTTACGGAATACAGGTGGCGAGTTTGTCTCCCAAGCAGCTGGTTAGCAGAGACAAAGTTAGTGAGCAGCGTTATATCTCTTTACTGAGGCTTATTTTCATTTACAAAACGTTTTTCCTCTTCGAGTCTGGATATATCGTGCCGGTGTGCAAGGATCAAACGCTGGAGTTAGTTATGTGGATCAATGTAAACTTACCGACACACCAGCCAGAATGCTGCCAGAATGCTGCCAGACCTGCCACTGGACAGTCAAAAAACCTCCCAGTCTGCCATCTCCATTCCAGCTTGTTTTGGGAAAATATCGTGGATGAAGGGGTGAAAAACTGCAACCAAACACTGTTTCTTTTATCGTTTTGGACGAGGAAGAGCTGGGACTGGCTTGTGCTCAAAGCTGGATGCAGTCACAAAAGTTACAGGTAACACAGTCGCTGTTGTGCTGTTCTGTATTCAGAGTTAAAGGTATACTATGCAGGATTTGTCAGGTGGTGTTTGTAGAATTCAAAGCTCCTCCTTGGCTCGACCAGAGCGAGCTGAGAGCAGAGCAAGACAAAGAGAGAGCAGCAGTGTGGTCGAGCGAGCTAGAGAGTGAATAAGGAGAGTGAGCAGCACTGGCCAGAACAACATAAACAAGGTAAATTACATAAATAAAACGTTATTTTCTGATTGTTTCATGGCGGTTACATTCTAAAGCACAAATAAACACGCCCACACCTCCGCACAACCCTGCAGGAAGGTGCAGCTTTGCTGGATTTTGTGTGATCGCAGAGCTTCATCCTGTCCACTGTGGCCTCTCTGCTCTGCAAACGTTGATGCCCAGAAGCATCCTGAACACAGCAAAATAATAATAAAATAAGAAAATACAGGCAGAGAGCAGAGTCTCTGCATATAAATACACTGCACACACTTCTAGTGGGTCATAAGTGATGATTTGAGGGGAGTCTATACATTTTTTTCCGTAAATCCTGCATAGTACACCTTTTAAGTCCGATATAAAATTCTGTCCGAAAACAAAGTCGGGTTTACCAAAGCACCAAATATTTTGTTGAAGTGTGGAGTTTTCAGTCTGTCTCCATTCTTTCTGACCATCCTCACTGGTCACCAGTAGATGCTGCAAAGCTACTCCGGCTCTCTTTCCTCTCTTTCAGCTGCCGCTGGAACGTAGCTCAGGTGGTCGCTTCCTCCTCCACACTCTGTTTTGTCTGATTCCACAGAACTATATTTGGCCTCATAAGTTGTAATAGTTGTGCCACATCTTTGCTCTGACATTATATTGTAAAGCTAGTAGGGTTTTTTAGTGTTAGATTCAGCTTTTCTTTCCACCTGAGGCTCAAACTTCTCTGGTTTGTTGTCGGTGGAATCCCGAAGAAACTCAGCACTGTGAAGTTTGTCTGTCAGGCTGCAGCTGTAGCATAGCTCCGATGGTCGCTTCCTCTTCCACACTCTGTTGTGTCTGATTCCACAGTGCAATATTCGGCCGTGCATCCCAAATATACTGATATTTTAAATTGTTTAGTATTATGATATTTTAGTGTCTGCTGAAGTTCTTCCTTGCCCCCAACTATGTCAAATAACGGCGCTGGTGCCGGAAGAACAACTGATTGGCAGTTGCAGCAACCACTGCAGGAGTTTTTCACACTATATCCCTAATTCACACAGCTAAAGATAAGGTTGAAAATAAGCAAAATGGTCCTTTAAGCTGTTAAACGACACTGTCCCATGCGTGGGACACTTCAGCCTCTGTAACCTTGGGTCAGGATCCCTTATACTCATTGTAACCTTTTGGTCGTAAAATTTTAAGAGTTGCCTTTAAAATGAGACCACAGTTATGAACAGTTAACTTTTTATTTTGGGTATATTATTTTCAGCCTCGTGCACAAAAATAGTCGTGCCTGGTAAGAAAGCAAAATATTCTTGCTTATTCAGCAGCAGGCCACTGACTGGACACAAGCAGCCAAGTCCACAGTGGTGCATTCCCTGTAGCTGGGGTGGGTGTGGCAGCCAGCTCAGGATGGATGAAAAGCTCACCAGTCCATAATAATATATATACTGGACCAGTAGGACCCTTGTATGGGAAATATATTTGACTGACACTTTACAGCAGTGAGGCTGGGAAATGTTATTCCAGTTTATTTGTCATGTTGAACTTGAAAAACCATAACATCACAACCAGTGGAGTGTTAACTAACGCTCAATATGCTAGTAATGTTGGCATATTATACAGTACACTTTAAACTTACCATGGGTCTGGACAGTTGGCCATCTCGTTGCTGCTATGTGTCCCAGCACACACACACGTTCATTGGACTATCTTCTGCACCGAGCGGAGGGATACTCCACCCGGACAACGGCTGTCACAAAACAAGAAAACCGTTATTTTCCCTCTTAACACCTGCCTGCTCTAAATAACTGTGAGATAAATATAAAACAACCCTCGTTTGGCAATGTATACGACACAAGATGACTAATAAAAATCGATATGTTGTTGTGACTGTGACTAAGAGGCTTTCTTTTGACCGTGTATCGCCGGTGCCGGGTGTTTTTTTTTAGCCTCTTTAGGAGCGTTATCCCGACTAACCACACTCACTTGTATCTGTCCAATGCGCCCCGTTAACGGTCCCGTCAAAAAGATGACACATTTCACGACAGGCAGTGTTCCTGGAAACAATAACAACAACAATAGCAGGTGACATGGCTGTTTCCTTCCAACAACATACTGACTCCTTCAAAGGCGATGTTCTAATAATAATGAATTACTCTGCGTGTGGAAGCAAAAACTATGGAGACGAAGCGAGAGGATTCACTCCCGGTTACTTCCGCGTCGTCTTAATCCTGTTAAACAGACTAAACGGTTTCAACTAACTCTATTTTTGGCCTGGGAGTCTGCGAGCACTAAAATTAGTAAATTTGTATTTTCTTCGACAAGCTAACTGTGTAAGTTGTAAGTTTCTGGTGTCAGCGTTGGACTTATAGAGGTTGCTAAAATAACAATGTCTTGGTCTTGCGCATGCGCAATACTTTTAATATCATTAATTCATTAAAAAGGCTTATGTACACACATTAGCTACATTTTCTGCTAACTGTTGTTTAATATTCTAAATGAATGTATTAAATACCCTACACATGACGTGAGTTTAAGTCTCGTTTTCACAATCTGCGGAGATTATGAAGAAGCAATATCTCTCTGTCTGTCTCTCTCTTTGGCCTATTCTACGAGATCAGTGTTCCGGAAGTAAAACTATTGATTTTCTGCATAAACAATGATTGGTGACTAGTAGTTGGAGTACTTCCAAGGCTTGAAATGGGCTTGAGCCATCAGTTTAAACAATGAGCATCTGTGTTGAAAAGGCAGGGTTTGATTGGTAAGAGTTTAAGCTGCATTAATTGATTTTCTTTTTATTATTATTATTATTATTACTTTGCATTAGTGCAAAAGAAGAGAAAAATGAACTTGAACATAATCACTTTGAGATGTTGTTGCTAACATGGTAACAAACAGTTGTCTATTTACACATTCAGCAAATGCAGAGCAACATTAACATCAATTTGGAGTCAATTACTTGGCCACATGATGGATTTAAGTGTGATATTCAGTCTCCTTTTATCTCTGTTTTGGTCTCCACCCCTCCTAAGATAAAAATAAAAGTAATTTCTGGTGGCCTTATTATGCTCCACCATGTTCTCCTGCCACTTGCTATCTTTATCTTCTGTTTGGTGATGGTCAGGTAGTGTTCAGTGGGTGTTTCATCACATGCTGCCTGTGCAACAACAATATAAGCTAAAAACCAAATAATGTCTCTGTGCACATTACACATAGTCATTTGCTATAGCCTATTCTTCAAATGGAATATATAATACTTTCAGCTGAAGGTAAAAAAAACATAATTTCTGGCTTCCTATTAGAGTAACAAGCAACTTTGAATCAAACAATATGACTATTTTGTGCAATCTGGAGTTTGCCCCCACAACTATTAAATATACTTTTTCCACAATTTAATTATAACGAAGTAATTAATCGATAAGCACTAGTTGGCCTATCAGAGCTGCTATTGCTGCTCTGTCAGTTGAACATAATTTAATTTTTTAAAGAGGCACCCTATTTTTTGACTTGAAAAAGTAGGAAGAGCACAGGTGGAATTAGTAACATTAATGATGGCTGCATTGCATTTAGGTGAGCTGTTTCCAGCGCTCTTTTATTGCGCATGCTCACTGACATGGCTTACTGGAACAATTAATGAGATGGAGCCATCATTAGTGCTATTATTTATACCTGTGCTTGACAAGTCAAAATGTCTGCTGTGAAAATGTTCTATTAAAGCAATCAAGAAATGGTTATCTGTAAATGTGAAGGCAGAAGAATAATTAATTGTGAGATATAGTAGGCAGACACATAAATAAATGGAATAGTAAAATTTTGACATTCAGTTATTAATTTATCATTGAAAGATAGAATAGGTAAATAGTAGGACTATTGTTAATTGGCAAATGCTCTTTTTTCACTTTTTGTTATTTAATGCACAGTTGAATCTTTATTAATAGCCCAATAATTAAATTTGGTGGCACACTCTAGACTTTTGTTTCACTGTAAAAAGGGATCTTCCTGCATGTGTTGCAGTCAGTAATAAAGCCACCTGTTGACATAACATAACAGGTCAAAAACACCTGTCAAGCACATCCTGTCTATCTACAGTATGTAGTTGGCTAATTGCACCGCGGGTTATACATTTAAACATAACCCACATCTTTTAAGACATATTTAAACACTAATGACTGCAGCTGTGTTGCCTTGACTAGCCTGTGCGGCTTCTGCTGGTGAATTCTGGGACTTGTAGTCACGACACCAAAAGGATAAGACGCCAGCACACTGCAGTCCAAGTAGATGAAATCCAGTGGCTAAAATAGAGGGCCTGTCCTGCTGCACCACATTTTTCACAAAGTCGAGGATCCAATCAGATTAAAGCCTTTTTAATCATATTTAAAAAAATCCACTGTTCATTAATTTCCCTTTGGGATGGTTTGGATGCTGACTGACCTTACAGAAGCTGTTTCTTTATAATGTGATGACATCTTTTGCACAGGTCATACCTCTGCTAAATCTCTCTGATGTCTTGAAAGCATCTGTCAGTCAGTGTGGTGCAATGATTTTAACAATATCAGCAGGGTTACGTAGAAAAATGACATCATCACCTCAAAGTCAAGGACTCCCAACACCTTAAAACAGAAACCTTCTCTCAGTAGCATCATGTTTATGATCGGTGGGTTTCCCGAAGACACGCGCTCAATCTGATAAACACCATCTTTTGTAGAAAAACCCCCAACTAAACCTTCTGTAAGCCATAGTCGGTATATGCAAAAACACGAAAAACTTCAGCCGCTTTCTCAGAGGTTATTCCTCAAGACACATTTTGATCCAATAAATAAACATATGCATGGTGTCATAATCTTAATATATCCTTGTATGTAAAACAATAAACACTATATCTAAAGCCAGTAGCCTACATCTTAATGCCGCATTGAAGAGAGAGAGAAAGAGAGAGAGAGAGAGCGGTACTCACGTCAGGAAAGCAGCAGGCTGCCAGCAGCATCAGTGCAGCATCTCTGTCCTGTCCTCTGCACCGCAGGGGAGGGAGCCACTTCCTTTAAATAATCACGTAAATACCAGGGTACCCAGCCAGAGCACTTCAGAGGTGGTTGTTTTCATGAAAGCAGCCTCGGGGTGAAATATCTAACTGTCGTGAACACCTCGGGACAGTTTGATACTGCAGGTTTTAACGCAAAGGTCTCTTAAAGCGACAGCTGCTGCATAACGCTCTGATGGGACACCACACCAGCAAATATGGGATGGGCGAATAGAATAGAGGCTCTGCCAACGGTCAGATTTGGAGTGCGCAGACTACTGTTCATTCAATAGAATACATTGGAATAAATGGAAGATTATAGGAATTATAAGATTATAGGGCAATTGAATACTATTGAATAGAATAGACTAAGACTCTACTTCCCATGATACATTAGATGGAGTGTACAAAAATGTGAAGATATAATACTGTAGAATAGAATAGAATAGAATAGAATAGAATAGAACAGAATAGAATAGAAGTTACGCCCCACCCCACCCTTAGTTTGCCCTTTGGGGTGAACAACACCCCACCATTGACCCAAAGTAAAACTCTAACAACACCTTTTAAAATACCAAAGCCAAGAGATTTATTAACATAAAGACATACAAAACAACCTAGACACTAAATAAAAACTACAAACAACAGTCAAAAGACAACAGCAACACTAAATAAAATCCCAGGCTGAGAGGCAGCATGATCAACAGTCCACAAACCAGAAGCCTCTCTCTCTGCCACAGGAACCTGGAGCATTTAATCACTTCCTTTCCTGGACCAGGTGCACCTCATTGTGGACTGATTAGGTGTAGAAGACCTGGACAGAGCAAGAGACAGGAGAGGAAAAAGGACAAACAGCGCAGGCAACACATACAGCCGTAACAGTAGAATAAAATAAAATAGAATAGAATAGAAGCCTTGCTATGGGTCAGATATGGAGTGTGCAAACTACTGTTCACTCAGTAGAATAAATCAGAATAAAGAATAGAATAGGACTCCACTTCCCATGAAACATTAGATGGAGTGTACAAAAATGTGAAGATATAATACTGTAGAATAGAATAGAATAGAATAGAATAGAATAGAATAGAATAGAATAGAATAGAGGTTCATTTAACATGGAATGTGCAAAAAATATGCAGATATGGAATGTGGAAAATCCCCATCATGATATATAATAAAGAATACAATAGAAATTCACTTGACATGTGCAAGAAAATAGAAGAGAAGAGAAGAGAAGCCTTGCCATGGGTCTGATATAGAGTGTGCAATCTATTGTTCATTCAATAGAATAAATAGAAGATTATAAGAGTTATTATATTATTTTAGGAAAATGTAATACTCTAGAATAGAATAGAATAGAATAGAAGTTCACTTGACATAGAATGTGCATAGTACTGAATAGAATAGTAGAAATAACGTCTTTACACTTTAAAAACTTTAAAAACAGCATAAGGACACCGTGAGCATGACGTCATCATCCAAGAACCGTAGATCCACTAATGAAGCGTCACACCTTTACTCCAGCAGATGGAGACATCACCAAAGCTTGAACGTCCTGCTGCATGAGGGAGAAGCCTCAGCAGTAGTATCATCCTGTTACAGCTATGACTCGTGTCACAGTGACCACGTGCAGGTCACCTATCTGCAGATCTGACCCGGACACTGGAAATAAATAAATCAGAATGTTTTACATTGTGATTCTTACAGGCAAAACTATCTTTCACAATGATTGCAATAGAAGAACAGAATTTAAAAAGGTGCTAAAAGTATTATGACATATTTTAACTCAGACTTACAAAGTAACAATAATGACAAACACACTTTTTGAATGCTGCATACATGAAGCAAAGAAAATGTTAATATTCCACAATTAAAGGTGGTCCACATAACATTACTTACATTTGCAAAATAACGCGTTTTCCTGGAATTGATATAGAACATGTACAGACATGTACAGTAATTGGCCACTTTTGCTGCAGTGCTGAACCTTTGTCCTCTGTGTCTTTGCCTTGGTTCAGACACACACCAGTGTGCACACAGCACTCTTTTTTTTTTCTTTTTCTTTTTTTTTGCTAGAGGTGGATATGATCCTGTACATTTTGTGTCAACATATCTTTGTCATTTTTTCAAACAGCTGTTTCCTCAATATTCATCAATTAACTGTCATATCAACAAACCTTTTAAGCAATTTAATACAATTAGTTTGTTGGAAAATTCAATGTTTGTAGAAAGTCTCAGCTCCACCCTCCATTAAAAATATAGTAACTGCAGCATTTTCTTGTAAGTGGTATTTAATGTGTTTCCAGTGTTATGTTGGTTTTTTTGTTTTGTTTTGTTTTGTTTTTTAAATCTAATTTGCATGACTTTTTGAGGTAAATGATAAGTTTGGCTCCACTAGCATTGGAAAGAAGAACATATTCTACTAGCCCAAGAACATTTTGAAGCCCGAAAACTGATTTGTATAAATGAATTATATCTGTTTTCCAGTGTGCAGATAAAATCAGTAACTTGACATTGACCCCTGCTCTTCTCCAGCAGATGTGTTAACAAGTAGGCTGAGGCTCAGCCAATCCGGAAACAGCACACTGACGTCATGACATCTGCAGCTCATTGAGATGAAAGTTCCCCAAATAATTTAATGTCGACAACCTCCAGATAGACAAGCAGGACACGATAAACCAGCATTACATGTCATGAGCAGCTCCACAATCTTAGAACATTGGTCTCATATGTACTCTGCTACTGGGTTAGCTTTAGGAAGGTCATTATGAAATTAAACTTTGTTTTTTTTTAATAAATTAAACTTTTTAGTGACCTCCCAGAGTTGCTCTTTAATATTACTACTTATACACTTTACATGTATCACTCTATTGTTTTTATTCTGATGTTGTTGTTATTGTTGAGTGATCTCTGGCACATGAATTTCCTTCAGGATTAATAAAGTTTTATCTTATCTTATAGTGGGGATCCTCAGGGACAACGTCAAAGACCAGTAGAGGTCCCCGGACCACAGTTTGGGTGCTGCTGGGCTGGTGCTCAATACTTCAGAGCGCTGGCTGCCATGTAACAGCCTTCAGATAAACCACACACACACCTACACACACACACACACACACACACCACTGAGAGAGAGAGAGAGAGAGAGAGAGAGAGAGAGAGAGATAGAGAGAGAGAGAGAGAGAGAGAGAGAGGGAGAGAGAGAGAGAGAGCTTGGTTTTCAGATTACTCGTCTTCTTCTGTCTGGTCATTTAAACTCTACTAACCGACTCTACTTGCAGTAGAAAGGCAGCTGAGTGGAAAGTCAGTTCTTGCTGGGGCAGCGGTGTGTGCTCGGCTGTGTGGGACCGGGTCTTTGATGTAGGCAGGCTGATCACAGATCAGATACACGCGCCTCTCTCCGCCTTTGATCTCGGCGCAGTTTGTGCTGGGTCTGCGGCTCTGTGTTGTGCTGAGCTGGGGCAGCAGCGCTGACATGCTGAGCAGACCGGTGCGAGAAACACACCACCACACCTCTCACCGGTCTGCTTTCGACCTGTAAGACCCACTACTTTGATCAACAGACACCTATTTTTTTAGCAGGTAAGACCTTCTTCTTAAAAATCAGTTCCGGCAGTTCCAGTTAATGCACTTAAAGGCGCGGAGCAAACGTTTGGTTCATTTCAGAAGACAGTAAAGACATGATAACATAACACGAGTGCTTATAGGAGTGTTACAGATGTGAAAACAACAATAATGTCGCTTCAAAGTGACGTGTTAAAACAAACAGTCGCCTTTTGTTGGAGAATATTGGAGTGAATTGTAGTTTTTGGTTACACGGTGACAGTGTTGTGTGTTTTGGAGAGCTGTAGCATTTGTATGTGTTATGTACAGGAGTAGTCTCCTTCATGTAAAACTATGGAAGGTTTTTGTGTGATAAGTGTCGGACTGTCGCACCTTTAATTAAAACAACATCACATCTGTTACAGTGTGCACGCGGGGCTATTTTTTTAAGTAGTGCTCTACAGCCTATATATCTGCTTTATTATGGGTTATGCCTTAAAAAAGTGTTTTAAATATATGTGACTGATCGTTTTTAATTCAGTTATCCCCTTTTTGTTGCACTTTAACTGCTGTAGCATTGAAGTTAGAAATAAAATCTTTATTGGCTTGTTCCATTTTATCATTGGAGCTGTATTTATTTCTACACTGTGTAAAATGATTAAACCCATGAGTCCATGGTTTTATGTCTGCAAATGGAAATATGTCTTGTGTATTACTTGATTTCCCAAAATTCAGTCTTTATATATTTGGTGTCTTTGGACATGGAGGAATCTAATCACATTAGGATTTAAATCAAGTTTTGAGCGGTTGGAACAAAGATTGGCTGCACAGCATGTTTGTACTGACTGACTCACCGGCAAGTCAGTGGGGATTAAGTCAGAAAAGCAGCGTTTACCGCAGAAATTTTGACTCAACTCAAATATGCCTTTGTCCTTGATAAATTATTAAATATGGATTATAGAGAGGAAACTATAAAACACACACTTGAGCTCCGTCTTCTATTGTGTCCTTTCTCAGCTTCTGGTAACAAGTGGCTCATCAAAATGGTCTGGATGATTCAGCGCACCTTCTCTCTTGTACTAACAGTACATGTCATATATTCAAATCTGGTAAGTATTATTCATTTTGAATATTAGTGATCCAGTTCTCTGTTTGTAACCTGTTATTATTGTGTGTATACATTGTCTGCTGAGGTCTTGTAAAGAAAAGCAAAGATATAACCTACTGCACACATAGTGAATGAGAACACTTTGAGAGTGAACGTCTGTTCTTGACCTTGGAGATAGTAGTTTTACAAAAAGAAAAAAAAAAAACTCAACTCAAGGTCCACTTATTAGTTAAAGCTTACAACCACATCTCCCTGACAACTGACTGCTGTCTGTGAGATACGACTGAATGTATGTTTTTACCTTCTGTGTTTATAAGTTGGAAAACCTCTGCAAGAGTGAACTGAAAAGGCTGCGCATTTATAGTTTTTTTCCTCCAACTGCGCACATTAACTTAAACAAGCAACTGTAATCTGTAATCTGTAACTGTAATCAACTGCATCTGTGAAATCCTCTCTGGTAACACTGACAGTGCCAAGTATCATTTTATCTTTATCCACTGCATCGTCCCAGTTGACTGTATTTGCCCTCTAGATTCTATTCTCTGGTTTTGGCAGTCCTGGTTTTGTTGCGTTTCACTCCGATTCTGCTGCTGCAACTATGCAGCCTCCCCACAGGGATCATTTAAGTTTCATCTTATCTCATCCCAACAGTACCAGACATGTTTTCAAGAGTCTAAGGCAGAGGTTGATCCCCTTAAACTGTTATAAGAGATTATGATGCATAGCTCAGGATTCAGTGTGGTTTTTCTGTTTTTGATGAAATGCAGAAATCTCTGACTTTCCTTCACAAAATGACTGTCCCTCTCAGGTTCCTGTGAGAGCCGAGGAGGAGACCAGAGAATGCAGAGAACAGGAGTACAAGGACCGGTTTGGGAACTGTAAACCCTGCAAGCAGTGTGATGCAGGACAGGAGCTTTCAAAGGTTTGAACAAAACTGTTTTTGACTTCTTCCGTCTTGTTTTGTCTGACCTGAAACAACTGAGACTTTCTGTCTAAAATACTGTGTTCACTCAGGAGCTTTTTCCACAGTGCCACTAAAAGGAAAAAGTATTGTCACTTGTTTATTTAGGAAAAGGAAGGTGTAGTAACACAAGGGATCCATAACAAGTCAGTTGAACCAACTTCCTTTAGCTGAAAAAAAAAAGTTGGTTGGATTATTCCTGTGCTTTAAAAAAAAAAAAAAAAAGTAAAACAGTTGAGTTCATGAAAAGAATGAACATCACTGTTTAGAAAGATCTATCTTATCCAGGGAAACAACGTTATTTATTACTTCCTCTCTTTCATGGGGGGAACAGCCAAGCCGTTATTAGCTTTTGTAGAACACCGACCCCTTCTTTAATCAGTCACACCCATACTTTTGACCTTCTGCAGCTGAATGGCTTCCATTGTTTTTCCCTATTGCACCCTCTCCAACTTATTGTCTCCACTGTTTGAAGCAAGCCATGCCTAAGCTTGCTGCTCTCTCAGTTGGGAATACAGTTTTTTCCACCACCTTAGCCACAAGTTTTTGTGTGCTTTGTACAAACAGGTCTCTATAGTGTCAGTTAAGGTTGGTAAGCAAAGGCTTTCCTCTCTGGCTGCAGCTATTCACCTACTTATGCAAGCGTAGGCAGAGATGTAAAGGTGAGTAAACTATAATCATTTTTTGGCAAACAAACACCAATGTCAAGAATCCTTTTACTTTATTTGATTTATTTTAATCATAGCTAAAGGTACAGTGTCAAAACCATCCATCTTAACAAATCATTTTGTACCATTGGCAGCTTCGCAGATCATTATTTCATAAAGTATAGATTAATCTACTTGATCCAAGTGCAGCTTCCTTTGTTTCAAGACTGAAAAAGTTGGATTATTCTTGACACATGTTGAATTATAGTAAATAATTAAGTGAAACAATCTCAACTGGCAGGTTTTTGTTTTTTTGTCTGTACTTGTTTTAAAGTTTAAAGGCACAACCTGTTAAATAGAAGAGTTGCCAAAACCAAACATAACGTAACTGACAGGTTCACAGTATAAACAGCCAAAATTTCCATTAACTGTCATCTTTCTATAACAAAAAGTGATTATAACCTTCATGAATGTAGGATTTATTGACAGGTTGTTGTTTCAGACTGCATTAGTCTTAGCTAGCTGGACCAAGTAAAGTGGCAATTGAGTGTACACATGAATATACCTGTAATTTATATAGTCATTGGCTTCAGAAGAGACTTTTTTTCTTGTTGCTTAACCCGTTTTTTTTTTTTATTACATCTTAAACTATACGTTTACATCATAAAGCTTTAAGTAAGCAATAATCTGCAAGTAAAAATGCTGATAAAATTGACTTTAAGTGGTTTTACATTCCACTACATCTTTGAGTACCGGTGAAAAAAACCCTCTGCATCACCCTTGACATCTGTTGCACACATGCATTTAAGCCCAGTTGCCTTTAATCTCAGTGCACACAGACATGCACTCTGTGGTTGGTAATACGCTTCAGTAGTCCTCGTGTTCCTCAACAGGCATGAATGCTGTGAGCCACCCTGGGGTCCTGGTTAATAATTGGCTGCCTCATTCTTTCTCTGAAGGTAGCGGGATGCCGGCTCACAGTGGAGACCGAGGGCCTGCACTCAGAGAAAGTTTCCCAGAGAACAACTTCTGGTCTGAGCTCTGTAACCAAGACAATCTGTCCATATTCTGAAAGGGACGACTGACTGTTGGGAGGGAAGCAGACTTTTGGAGTCCCTCTGTGCAGCTGCCATAGAGATCCCAGAGGAATGTGCCCCAGTTTGCTCTGGAAGTTTGCCTCTGGAAGCCGCTCTGAGGCGGGCTGACAAACATCAATTAGCCCCTCCACATTAACTGTAGCTAAAAGAACCACCCACACAGCGGCGACGTCCGTTACAACCAGTCATACCTTTTCTCTAGTATATTTCATCCGATTTTTCATTCGTTAAACGAATTGTCGTTTAAGTCTGTTGTGCTGCGTCAAGCATGAAGGAGAAGGGGTGAACTGCTTTCCAGTGCATGCTGGAAAACTGCCAGTGGCCAAAAAGGCAGGAACACTACTTTGATGTGTCAACATCTTTTAGTATGTAGCAAGAGTGTAACATTTCCTCCAGCCACACTCCCAGGGCAAAGGACTTCTGGATGGCACTTGTGCTTGAGAGAGGAGTGCATTAGCAGCAGAAGGGTCAAAATTCAAGTGGTCAGACACTGTTTATACATTATTCCTGTGACTAAAGGACCCAGGCGGAAAAAAGCAATCAAAATAGAGAGAGAGGGGTTCAAGGGAAGTGAAAGTCTTTATGTCTATGAGCACTGCTTTAACTAACTTGCATTGTGTTCAGTGTTGTTTCACTAGCAGATCAGATGACTGGCCTCCCCCCTTGTGATTCCCTCCTAATCTCAGACATATCTCTGCGTCTGAACATGCTTCAGGTCCCAGCCAGCTCTCCCCTGTCTCTCTCTCTCTCTCTCTCTCTCTTTACTTCTCTCCCCTCCACACTGCTGTTATGCTTGGCAGTCTCACCCAAACTAGATCAGGAGATAGGACAGGGAAATGGGACGTTAAGCATCTGCTTTTTCGGATGGTTTTGAGGTGAAATCACCTAAAAGTACAACATGAAAATGGAGAGACCAGCGCACTTGAATGATGATTTGCTTCTTTTCAGTTTTTATGTTTTAATGATAATGTTTTCTTCCAGCAGTATAGGTTTTTTTTTTAGCTGCTAAGCTAGTCTCATTCAGTGCAGGGTGTCAGTTCTGTTGAGCTTTGTTAGGGAGGATAAAAGAAGAAAGAGATCACTCCTTGATGTTCTGTGCTGCCTGGATTAGAGGGGCAGAAGTTGGCTCCATTTTCCTTTTGTTTCAGTGCTCTGACCCGCTCGTGTCTACGTGGCATCAGCCCCCATGCTGCCATGTGGTGCCCCATGGTCAGAGCTTGTGCCAGTGCCGGGCTTAGAAGGGATGAATCCTCCCTTGGCCTCTTCTTTCATGTTGAAATGGGTCACAGAACGAACCACTGTGAGGATCCCTGCGGTGGCTGGGCCTGCAGGGCTTTCTTAAATCCCAGTTTTAGGGTTCTGTGCTGTGGCACTTTCCTGCATCCCCTGCCTGGTCTGAGCTTCTTTCTCTTCAGAAAGGCAAGACCCTGGCTCACAACTGTGGGCGGCCAAGTCTTCTTTATTCCTCCTTTCCCCTCTTTGTCACTCATCAACCACCCCCTCTCTGTTTCTCACTCTTTCTCTGTCTCTCCCCTCCCTGCCCTGCTGGAGAGCAAGGCCTTATATGGAGAGTTTATAACAACAGCTGCAATAGTCCAGCCCTTACTGGTGCACCTCGGGCCAGGCCTGGCCCAAGGGTTCAATGTCAGGCTCACATGTGTTTGGCTGGAAGCACTGAATTCCTCATCTTCTGTCCCGACTCTGCGGTGCCATCACTCGATCACATCTTTGCCTCCAACCTTCCCTTTTTATTTCTCACCAGCCTGCTTCCCCAAAACCCAACCCCCATATCAGACTCTTGTGCCCACATTCCAGCATGACTACATGCCCGGGCAGTGAAATGGGACACGGGCGAAGAGAGAAGAGAAGAGAGAAGCCCTGTTTGAAGCTGACCTTCACTTTAATGATATATGAGCACCCCTCCTTCCCTTCCCTGTCTGTCCTCCTGACTCGGGATTGCAATATGGCAACACTGGACAACAGGAGGGCAGCTGCTGTGGAGGTGATAATGAATGATCAATGTATGATGTCATCCCCTCAGGGTCTTTTCACTCAGTGTGGCGTACAGTAATATCAGCTGTCATGTAAATGTCAGTTTGTCATCAAGGTCACCCAGCCTTTCAACATACTTTTTTGGGGGGATATGACAGAGAGCCAGTTAGAAAAGAGACAAAACAAGACTAACACAGGCAGATGGAAATGAGCAGGTGAAGTAATTAATAGAAAAAATATGATTCATTTCCTGGAAAAACTTAGTTTTGCTTCAAAACTTTGTCAGACTTAGTCTCTGCTTTGCCAGTTGCTATAGATGAAAAAAAGATTAGAAAAAGAATATTAACAAAGCAACATGTGCATAAAGGTTGTGAATTAATCTGACAACCAAAAAAGATGCACATAGCAATGAAAAACAGTGCAGAGTATTTTATATTTCATGTCTTTCTCCAAAATAACTTTCACCATCCTGATTTTGGCTTAGTTCAGGTGAGCAAATCCTCAAAAGGTGGTTTCACATTAGATCAGTCACACACGAGAAGGAAGCTGTGCTTTTTAAGTGCACTTTCAATTGTGGAACACAAAAAGAGTATTCATCTTATTTTCTCCGTATACTTCTCCATAATCCTTGCCCCCTTCCTGAAGCGTTTCCTTTGCTTGCTGGCCTCTCAATCAACAGGGACACTCACTGAGTCTGCTTGGAGAGGGAGTGACACAAAAACGCAGCAATAAACTAGCAATAATACAACAGTGGGTGTCCCCTAGGGCTTTTATTATTCAAATGTCTGGCCTTTCTGGGTCTTGCAGCGGAAGGCCGCTCATTCATCCTGAGAGAGTCAGGGAGATTATTGCCAGTGTAAGATGGACTCTCAAAAGAGGCAGGCCATTGTTCTCCTCTGATCCTGTGAGCCAAGATCATTCTTTAATTCCACACCCCTGGTAGTCCACATTCAAGCCCTCTTTTCACCAGCTGCACATCTCCCCAAACCACCGACCCCACCTCTTACCCGGTGTATTTCTCCCATTAATCCCTCCAGGAATGTGGCTTTGGTTATGGAGAGGATGCCCGGTGCGTGCCCTGCCGGAGCAGCCGCTTCAAAGAGGACCGGAGCCTCCAGAAGTGCAAGCCCTGCCTGGACTGTGGACTCATCAACCGCTTCCAGAAGGGCAACTGCTCCACAACCAGCAACGCCGTGTGTGGCGACTGTCTGCCCGGGTGAGAGGACAGACAATAGACAGTTGTGTCTTTTAAAAACATATGTTATTGTCACAAGAATAGCTTAAAAAGAGGAGGAACATGTTGCAATACACCTATATCTTTAAAGCTGTAATCCTTAAGAGTTTAGTCCTGGTTTGGCAACACATGTGGTTACTGGTTGTATCAGAAAATGCTTTTTAATACTACAGGTATCAGAAATTTGGGAGCAGCAAATGGGAGAAGTTGGAGGTGTGTAATTTCCATCTACTAGTCATCTCCTACTTGTTCTTGTTCCATTACTCCCTTAAAAAATAAAAATGATCTGCTCATAAAACATGCTGAAAATGACTAAAACTAAAAGCCACCCCATGTTTCACCAGTTGAACGATTTTAATGTGAAGCAGCAGCAGTAGGAAATGTTTGATTTACATTTGCAGTAACTATCATATGAGATATAATTACAACCTGTAATGTACGTGCATCCTTCGTTTCCTGTGAATCCCTTGTGTGTATGAAGGAAATCTGAACTGAGTGCAGGAGTGGCAGACTCAGCCACTGTCAATGAACACTACTAGATAGAGAGGTTTTTACTGAATGTAAATACATGGAAACAGTATGAAAAAAGGGTTTTATTCAATGAAAATGTAAAGGATTATAACTTTAATATATAATATATCTAACCACATGTTCACAACAACTTGTTTCCTCAACAGATTTTACAGGAAGACAAAATTAAGTGGTTTCCAAGACATGGAGTGTATACCCTGTGGAGATCCTCCGCCTCCCTATGAGCCTCACTGTAAGCACCTTTCCTTTCTTTTATCTCTTCTAACAGTTGGCCTAACATCAGTTGGATATTCTATTAAATGTTATCATGAATACAGACTATTCATCCCAGCCTGCAATAGGTCACGCTTTAAGATGAAACAACAGGGATACAATAGTCTAAAAGCAAACATCAGCAGCTACAGCACATTATTGAACTCCTGGCCAAACGCTACTAGAATCAAAAATCAGGTAAAAGTGCCACAACAAAGCCCATATACACACAACATGCCAGCACAAGGTCCTTGGAGAAACCAGAACCGCAGCATTTAACGGGTGGAGCAAGCCATAGTTCATTCACTAAGTCTCACTGAGCCAAGCAGCTATGCTATATGTGCAAATAAATGCTCGGATTTACAAGCTGAGCAGTTGAAAAGCTGAAATGGATACCACTAACATAATAGTGGATTTGCCAACACTGGATTATATTAACTCAGAGCATGCCACTCGTTTTCAGCACTCAATTTGGATTAAATGAGCAAACCTCCTTTAACAAAACCTCCATTGATAATTCAAGGACCTCTAAAAACTGCTGTACGTGTTTTTATTTAAACACCAGAGTAAATACGACAGGGAGGGCACTGCTTTAAGCAGCGTAATTTATTACCTTTTGTGCAGATCCATTATGCAAAAAGGAGGTAGGAGGTGTGTTACAGTATGTTCACAAAGCAGGGCTCACATTCCAGTAGGCTACAGATCCACTTAACTTCTCTCTTCCAGCCATTATAAGTAGTTAAATACAACCTTATGATTTCAGGTTTCCACATAAAACAACCAGGCGAGTGAACTTATACCTTTGGTAATTGAGTGTGACTTCCTGGTGGTAGAGGAGGGCTGCAGCTGTTTCAGAGGAGGCTTTTTGGCAGCATCAGAGCAGCCCCGGCCAGGTTTAGCAGGCCTGTGTTAAATAAATGGAGACAGCTCTGGCATATCACACAACTCCACACAAAAAAAAACTTGTGTACTCTTTGTTCACAAGCCCCCAAATGTAAAGAATGATGATTTCATCAGAGCATCCGGTATCTGTTTGGCTTTTCTTTTTTTTTTTTTCAGTGTATATCTCTTTCATATGTTGTTGCAAGCAGTATTAATGTTTGCGTAATGAACGCCGGCCTTCGGACAACTGGCCTCCTTCTGTCTGCTCCTCCGTCCATCTGTGCTACTTCCCGTTTTGATACTGGAGGAGGCCCTTGAAACAAAATGTCCATTGTGTCTGAGAACATAGCTGGTAGTTAGCTCCTACAGGGACTCTCAGTGGAGCATTTCCAAATGTTTGAAAGTCTTGCTCCCCTCCCTCCAGTGTTATCTTGAGGAGGGTGGTGAAAACTTAAAGGGCTGATCATTCTAATAGGCCACACTGGCCCGGGGCAACAGTGCAGCTGTGCAGGGGAGGCAGTCGCCGTCTGGGGTGGACTGTAAATCTTAAAACTACCCCTCCTTTCTTCTCCTCCCTTTTTCCCCCAGTGGCTTTCTGGAGCCGAGTAAAATTGCGATTGTGTTTTATGGATTCCTTCAGCCTCTAATGTGTTTCATCTGCTGGAGTTTTATTCACTGTCACGGTAGATCTGGGAGAGCTGACCAGACCATACTAACACACTCAGGCATTCAGACAGATACATGCACACACACACACACACACACACATATATGCATGCATGCAGAGACACACATATTCACACACTTCCCACACGGAGAATCCTGCTTTTTTTTTTTAGCTTACGCCTGTATTTCCTTTTTTTTTGCTCCCTTCAACTGGATTAACACAAAAGTCAGATGGGATTTTATCTTCTGGTATAGTCATAAAGATATAAAATGGTTAAGGTTTTAAATCTAGCCATACAACATGTGTTATCTCTGATATTTTAGGATATCCCAGCTTTCTTAAATGAAATACTATCAAGAAACGGGGTTAAATTCTGCTCCTGTTAGTTGCTACTTATCATTTTTGTTAGACTAGCCAGCAGAAACAGGATCCAACAAACCTCTGTCCCTCCTGATAACCTCTACACTCCCTCTTGTAATGTAAAGAAAACATCATCCCAGTATTCACTCCCGCGGCATACAGACTAACTTCAAAGGTTCATGCAATCAGTTCTCAACAGAGATGCCACACAGCCTACCAAGCTGGCAAGGTACAGGAAACATTCCTAACTACAACGCCTGCCAGCAATTCAAACCTTTTCCTTCAATATTCAAAAGCACGCTCAACAAAGTCACTGCAGGACAGTTTCTCCTCGCTGCTGCGTTAATCAAGTTATCAAGCAATTATCAAACCGCAACCTTCACAGCAATCATAATGTTTCATGTTGCCACATTACTTGTTTTACCACAAACACAACATCTTGGATGTCATAAATTATTCCAACAGACAGTTTCATTTTATAAAAATGCAGAATGGTGATTTAATACATTGTTTGTTGTACATATTTGAATTTCTGAAACACACAATGTCAGAGGCAGTGAAAGTTCTAAAATATATCCTGCAGAAGTGGATGTTTGCACCTGGAGACGCTCTTTTAGAAGAAGTTCCCTGTGAACATTCTTGAACGTACAGTAGATGAAACTGAAGACATCATGATTGAAAGATTAAGGGAATAACAGATGATAAGCTGCATATCTCCTTGAACTATCTTCATACATTTCCTATTCTGTCTGAAATGTCATCAAAGCTGTTACATTTCCAAATCTTTGGAAGCCTCAGCAAAGTGGGCTGCAGCTAATTCCCTTATTTATATATATTGATTGAATCATATTTTTGAGAAATTAGCAAGTTACTGTACTGGGTAACAATGGGTAAAACTAGTATTATCATTCAAATGTTATAGTACATAATAATAATGTACTCCTGAATGCTTCTCAGAGACTTTAAATGTCTCATTTTAAACCTGCAGTAAGCAAGCCAGTACACATGCTTTGTTTACCAGCATTAGCTGCTACATTTCATGTTATAAAACCTCCTTATGCTAAACCTCCACATCCTTCTTTTTTTGTCATGCTGATCAAACAAGAACTTTGGTCGTCATTGTATCACATATGACAATTAAGGATTGAATCATTGCGAGCGTCTTAACATTAAATAGAAAATACTGTTTTGACAGCTCTGAACTGTACACAGCGAAGAGGACTGCAGTCATTGTTGAGAGTTCAGGGTAAAACAGTGTTCAGTCCTCCTAAAGAACCTCTTTAAAGAGTTTGTAAAGACCCCTCGGAGGTGTAAAGTAGTGCTTCTTTTATTTGGAGTATGTGGCATTCCATAAAGTCAACAGACAGGCAGTCTGTGAAAGGCTGCGGTTTATTGGCCTGGTTTGTGTGGAGATAATATCAGCAGGTGAGGTCTCTTCAATGGAGCAGTGTTTATCTGTGTTTGCTGCAGCTGCTGCGCCTCTGATAACAGGCTGCCTTTGTGTTGGGAGTTAGATGATGCTCCCCTCGGATGGATCGAATTTGACCTTGACAGTGAAGACCAAATTTAAACACAATGGTTAAATGTCACGTCTGTAGATTGCCAGTAAAGTTCAGTGTTTGCGTGTCTGGAGATCGTTACGATCGTTGCTTGAGGCTCAATCTTAAATATAAAACATGATGTATCAGTCTTAGTAATAAATATCTTTTTTTTTCACACCCAGTGTTTTATTATTTTTGGTAGTGAGAGCATATCATGCTTATTTCTCTCTTTTGTGATATGATGTTCTTTGATGTCTGAACAGGTTGTTCAGTGTAGGATTAGATGCAGATAGAAATTCACGCAGGCATTTAATAATCATAATAATCATTTTACATAAACCGCAGATTGTTGCAGTGATTTTAGTTGTGTCCTGTTGTTGGCTGTTGTGTCTGTTTTTTAAGATCCGGCCGTGGAATGTGTCAATATTTATTTAATAAGTAATAAGTCATGTTTTTTTAGTGTTTGTATCAGAATGCTCCTTCATTGAGCCCTCTGGGTCAAACTGAGTTTTGGAGCAACGCTTTGAGGTTTTTCCTTTTTTTCCCCCTTTTTTTTCTTAGAAGGAATGTTAAAATACCCTTATCCCCTATCTGGCTGAATAAAAAAAAAAAAAACTAACCAAAGCTAAAGTAATGTTTACATTGCATAACAAAGAGCTCTTGGATGTGAAAAGGTTGAGACCAGTTCCCTTTATGATTAATGTTCTGAAAAGCAAACACCGGGCTCACTGAAGATTTCCTCAAACAAAAAGTCATTCATTATATTCATCAGCAATCTCTTTTAATTTATTTCTTCCTTGCATGTTGGCAACTGGTCACTCTGTTTCACAGGCATACTTTTATTATTGCTCTCCATTAACCCACACCCTCTCTATCAAGCATACATTGATCAAGAAAATTATATTTGATTACTGATAATGATCAGAGACAATTATGTTAAGCCGCAGGTACATGGCCTCAGAGAGAAATGTCACTCAATTTGAGAAATCAGGCGTGCTACTGTGTTTTTTTTTTTTTTTTCCCTCCAACCCGCTCTTAAAGCTACAAATGAGAGTGCCAAGGTTGTCATGTGGGGCGTGCAGCTCATACTGATGTAACGCTGCTCCACTGATACTTCACTTATCACGCAGGATGTCTGGAAAGTCACAGACCACAATGTATCTTTGTAACTGATTTCTATGTGATTTAAAGCTGTGGAATGTCAGTAATGTACTGATGCAGATACTGATAGTGTAGGATTTTTATACATTTTCTATTTTATCTATGTAACTCCAGAAAGCAACAATAATTGTTAGTCCTTAACATACCGTGTAGTTGTTTTTATTTGACACTATACATCAACTAAATAGGGATGTGTTTGTCAGCTGATTATCCTTAAAAATACAGGCCTTTGTCCTACTATGTTCACAAACATTGCCAATGGAAGCAAACCTTAAAGCTGCACTAATCAATATTTTTATATTGACAATACATGCATGTGTTAGGTGAAAGTTGTTGCTCGTAGTGGTGGACCTACGAAAATTTTGCAGATCCTCTCAGCTCTACAGAGCGTTTTAGCTCCTTCTAGCTACACAGGTTTGGTTGACTCTCACAGCTCTCATCGGTGTTGTATTCTAAGCAGGCAGCGTTTTTCAGCGAAAAGGCTCTAAAAACCCACCATACTTTGCCTGTCCAGTGCCAAACAGCAGACAGACAAAGTTTTAAACCAGCTGCTGAACATAGTGGAACATTTAACTGCTAAAGAGCCAGATATTTCCCCCCCAGGAGCTGGTGGAAATCAAAACAGAGCCAAAAGGAGAGTAAATATTGGACTTGAATTTACCAGATGGCCAGAAACACAAATGTAAATGAATGCTAATGGGATTCCATGTCTGCTGGATGTGTAAATAGGCAAAAAAGTTCATCATAACAACTTTATATGGTGAAAATATTTCATTGATGTGTTTACAGCTTGTTCCACTGCCTCGAAAAAAAACAAGTAATGCAGCTTTAAACTGTTTTAGAAAACAACATCTTAAATAAAGTTGTTGTGTGTTCATTCTCTGTATTTAAAAAAAATTCATTCAACTTGAGAGTGATAGAAAGCTCCAGCTATGTCTTTTGAATTTTGCTACTCTTTAGTTTACATTGGGATCATGTAGTGTGACTCTCTGGTGAATGACTGAAGGGATAATTACATGTAGCTGAAGCCAAAGTTTTGTGCCAGTTCATCTGTCTTGAACGTCGTGATATCTAGCGCTAAGCCGTATTAAACCCTCGTGTTCTGTATTTGTGGGAACTTGTATAATGAGCGTGTGTGTGTGCGAAGGGTCCTGAAGGCGGAGCAAACAGTGACATCACGTTTCCTCCCCTCGGGCAGGTTTTAACAGAAGCTAAATCATGGAATCAGTATATGCGCACTGTAGACGTAATGACACACAAAATGTTTTTCTCTCTCTAACACCCACCCACACACACACACACACACACACACACACACACGTCTGACCTGTTTCAAAAGCCTGACCAGCATGTCTACCTCGTTTCTCTTTGAACTCCTCTGCTTATTTCATTAGACTTTATCAAAGAGATGACTGGCTCGAGGCAAAAAGGAACGATTTGTCTCACGTTACCCGATTCTGAATGGCTGGGAAGTGTTGGATGATATGAAGTAACTGCACCTCGTCATGTGTTAGTCCCTGTTCGTTCTAAAAGGCTCAAACGAGGTTGTTCACTCTGCTCTAATATGATAGCACTCATCACCGTGCAATAGGCCGCACAGGACTGCTGTCATGTCACGTCCTGCTGTATTTATCTTCCTCTTTTTTTTCCCCAATGCAGGCAGCGGGCGTGTGAATCTGGTGCCGCTGCCCTCAGTGGTGACCAGTCCGCGGGACATGGCCCTGGCCGCGGTCATCTGCAGCGCTCTTGCTACAGTGCTGCTGGCGCTACTGGTCCTATGTGTCATCTACTGCAAGAGACAGCTGCTGGAGAAGAAGCCCAGTGGTGAGTTAAAGCATCGAGAAGCAGGGCAGAGTCCTTAAGTTCGTTTTTTACATATAGAAAGACTTTTCATGCACCACACCAACTGCTCTCTATGGTGGTTCTATGCAGCAAACACTGAACTTTGAACGCCCCTCCCCAGGTGCTGGAATATCAATGCACAGCCACTCAATTTACAGTACAATCTGTACTCTAGTCAATATTTCCAAAATAGAGGAAAAACCCTACTGTTTTACATCTTCCAGAACAGCAGCTTTGTCATCAGAAAGACTGAACAAAGAAGGCATGCATGGTGATAAGTTACCCTGGATATGTCACCTGTGTTGTTCACTTTCATGCTCTGAAATGAACTGAGAAAGCAGTTGTGTGGAAGCTGTAATTGGAAGCAAAATCTTTGTTGTTGTTTTTTTTTAAATTTCTTATAAGGCTCCATAAGCTACAGTACTGCACTTTCACTGCAGCCAGCACAGTGCAGTATACTGTATGTTCAATGCACTTTTTTTTTTTACAACAAAGACAGAGCACCAGTTCATCTGTCAGCTTTGATCTCCAGTGTTCAGCTGCATTAAAACCCTGATGTTGCATATTTGTGGGAACTTGTATAATGAGGAGAATTCTTCAGGCCAAAAGTGTTTGCGTATGTGAAAACGTCCCGGGGTGAAGAATTAAAAAAGATTTAAAGAATTGGCTCACCTAAAACAAAGAGTGTAGCGGACGTTACCAAGGCGTTACCAGCTAAGTGTTTATCTCACCATAATGCCAGCAGTTTCACTCAGTACCCCACCCTTCACCCAAGCCGCTACGAAACGCTAACACAGTTGGGTTTTTTTTTTTTTTTTTTCTAATTATACAAAGGAATTTTAATCAGCCTCCTGGACCCGAGGCTTGTAAAGCATTTCCCAACACTTAAGAGAGCGTGTAAGTTTAGTCAAATAGTCAACACAACTGGAGCTGAGAGGATTTCATCTGACAGCAGCAATTATACTGAAAGAAAACCTCATTCCAGACTGATCTCTGTTGTTATTGTTAGTAGAAGTGAAACATTATTTATATAATAGTGAAAGGATACCACTTTCTACTTTACTAATGGTTAATAAGTTGTAAGTAATGGATTTATTGATGTTTAATAAATCATTTACTTGTTAGTTATAATCCAGTAATAAAAACAAATCCAGGGTTGCCAAGTTGTAAAAAAAATGTCTTTTGCTGTTGTTTAACCCCTCTGTTTGGTAATAAAGCTTTGAATAAATGCTGAATAAGTTGTTAATAAATGGATTTTGGTCCTTGGTTTTCAAACTGCATACAGTACAAGCATGTCTGTGGCTGGTACCATTAGATGAGGTAGCTTCACCGTCCTCCATCATGTCTCCTCAGCGACCTCTCTGAGGTCACAGGACTGTCCTTACAGCGGGGCGGAGCTGTCCTGCCTAGACCCCCGCTGGCTCCATGACTTTCCCCAGAGACCCTGCTGCCAGTGTCACCTGGGCCCTGGACACACCTGTGGTAGGTTGTGCTTCAGATTGAAGAAAATGTATAAGACATGAATGTTTTAGCGTCAGACACTACGATTAGCACAAACTGCTTGCAAAGCCGCAGAGAAAATATCGCCGAAAATCTTGTTTTCTAAATTCAGTAGTTCACTGTTGTGCTGCCTCATCATGTCTTGAGATTGCAAGGAATATTTCAGATTGAAGATGGAAGTTTCTTCTTTTGTGTAAAGTTGCCTGTTTATGCGTGTCGTTCAGGTCCAGTCCACCTGATCCCGTCTCTGTGCTGTGATGAGAGCTGCAGTCTGGGCCGCAGCCAGGACAACAGTCCCTTCCAGTCTCAGACAAGCCTCAGTGACGGGTGAGGAATTGTACACTTTTTTTTTCCATTTCAAAGGAACAGTGCGTGTTACGATAGGTATCATAACATGCTGTTGGTAAACACCATTATCCAAACTGCCTGCCAACACCGTGACTGCAAACATTTTTTAGCCCAGTGGGAAAATGACTATAACACCACATTCTGTTGACTGAGCCCTGTGGGAGCCTGACATAGTGTCATTCCCCATCAGCTAGTGTTTGCTACGCCTACAGTTAACCTGGGAACAGCAGGCAGGTAAACACTAAACCACTGCTCAACTGCCCCGAGGGCACCGTTCTCATTTCTGCTGCCATTCGAGGTGCTGTAGACATAATTTCGCGTGGTTAATTACGTAGATTCTATAAAGCGCTGAGAACAAACACAGGCATCTTGCATAAAAGTCAACCACCACAGGGTGTGGCTGTGAACTGATTCATGGCGATAACCACGGCTGTATCTCCTACGCTCGCCAGAAATACAAACCAGGACGAGGAGGGCAACCCAGTGCAGCTGGGAGGACACACAGAGTCCGTACCTGGAGCGGCTGCTGGGGTGACTGGGAGCTCAGAACCTGCAGGGAGACCGGAGGAGGACGAGGAAGAGGGCGGGTGCAGGTCAAGGGAGAATTCACCTGAGGGGACCAGACAAAGCTACAGTGAAGCTGTGACAGATGCACTTCTTCCCAAGTAGCACCCATCGACTCAAGAAGGTGATTAGACATTATCCTCTAATGTTATGGAGCGCGTTAAGACACTCCCATGGCATTTCAAATGAGTTGCCTCAGAGAAAACTGCTGAATGATTCTCAAAGAAGAAATGTGGCCTCTCCCACTCCAGAAAACACAGAATATATGATTTAAATACTTTAAGTCCCTCTGAGATGTTAACGTTTCAAATTTCACTGCCTTTAACTAATTCCTAATAACATTAACAGACTAAATCTGTGAGACAAGATTCAGCTTCTCTCCAACTACTGCATGTCATTTTCCTGCAGCTATCCTTTTATAACTCTTCCTTTTTTATGGACTGGGACAGTAGTGTGTGTGTGTGTCCATGAAGAGCAGCTGGTAAAAGAAACAAGAGATAGCACGAGTTCTTTGATGTAGACAAGACTATCCTGTTTTAAGTCGGCCCCTGGCTGGCTCTGGGTAGATACGTTACTAATCGCTGCGCGTCTGTGTTCCTCTTCCTGCTCTCTCTCCAGGATGACATGGATTTCTTTGGCTCATGTTCCACCCTTGAACCACCCTGGACTCAACAACAGCAGCGGCCAGATCCTGTTTCAGATAACTCCCCCCTCCCCTCCCCTCCCCGCCACACCACACACACACACACACACACACACACAGACACACAGCCACTCTCAAGTGTGGTCGCACTGCCTCTTTGAAATGTCTGCAGCTGACCTCAGAGCCCCTCATCAAAGGCTCCAAATGGAATATGTACATACATGCAAACAAAAAGCACAGCTAAGGAAAAGCAAAGCACGAGGGCAAAGGCGTACACACACACCCACACACACACACAGTCATGTTTCCGTCACTTCAGAGGACATTACATTGACTTACATTCATTTCCTGGAGACTTATCCTAATCTTAACCATAATCACCACATGCCTAACCTTAATATAACCCTAAACTAACTTCAACTTTAAACCAAGTCTTCACCTTAAAATTAATGATTTACGTTAAGGGGACTTGCTTTTTGTCCCCATAAGGGAGGTGAGTCCCCACAACTTGACTGTGTAAACAGATTTACATCCCCACAACATGAGGAATACCTGATACACACACACACACACACGCACACACACACACAAAGAGAGAGAGACAACAGAGAGAGAGAGAGAGAATGTGAACTTGCTGGCCCAGAAGGTGAAATCGAATGAAGTTCAAACGTCGAGGAGTATTGAGACTCATCAGAGTGAGCCTCTGCTCCGCTTTGAGAGCGTCTTGCATCGTCACATGTAGGAGGACATAAACTGTACCGCAGATCTCGCAGCTGGTGTTATGAAGCTTTTGTGTGTAAAAGTAACAGTTGTAAAAATTTGAGGTGTGAAGAAAAAAAAAAAAACTGTCAAAAGTTGTTTGTTGCACATTGAAGACAATCTTGAAAATATGGAACAAGTTAAGACAAAGAGGAATGTTTAAGTGATAAACGTGTTGTAGATACTGTAAAATAGTACATAGGTCAATATTTTTGTAACGTAGACATTACTGACAATATGTTTGCTTTTCTTCTCCCAGTTATAGTGTTGATGGTCGTGAACAGTCACTTCCATGTGATATCATTTTACATGTTTGTAAATAAACCACTTGAACAAGTTCACATACTGAGTAATTTACTTTAGAGGTGAAACGATTGAAAAGAATCATTAGTTGAAGCTCTGATTTATTTTATAAATTCGTTATAAAGTCTTTTAAAGGGGTAATCAAGCGATTTAGTATCACACTTCCATAAAGTTGGGGGACTCACAAGAGACAGATTAAAAAAGGATTGGAAGCTAGATCCTACACTTCCCATAATGCAACTCAGTGGTGTTGAAACTATTAGTTGATTAACAGAAAATTAATCAACAATAATTTTGACATTTTCTTTGTTTTGGACATTAGACAAAACTGACAATTTGCAGAGCATCTTGGGCTTTAAGAAAACATCACAGGCATTTTTCACTATTTTTCCTCTTTTGTTTTAGACTAAATAAATCTAAGAAAATGAAAAGATTCAACAATAATTAGAGTAATTGTTATTTGTAGCTCTACAACTCTTTTTGTTGGACCCTCCCTTCCCTCTAAACTTCCATATCTTTCAAACTTTTGCTCCCAGTTTGTAACACAGGCTTCACATGAACATGTGTTGTCTCTAAGCCAGAGCAGAGATAACCCTGATGACATCTTCAGGTTTTTTTTTTTTTTTTTTTTTAATCAAACTTCACAAAGCTTTCTTCACAGCCACAGGAGACATTACACAACTGTTTTCACACGCTGCGTTGTACTTTATGTCAAGTAAACTTGTGTAAAATTGATTGGTGAAATGTCCCTTTAAGTAATTTTACCTCCTTTTACATTGTTTCAAAATCTAACTGAAGCACAGTCGCAGAGTCTATGCTGATATAATCTGCCTAAGGTTCAGCTGAAAATAGATCACAGAGATTAAAAACAATGGAAATGACAATCAGCCAATCTTCTGTGATGCAGCCTCTGTGTGGTTCGAGCCACCCAGCTCGCTCAGTCTCTCTCATGGCGTGTTCACACCTTCAATAACCGTGTGAAGCTGCTCCTCGCCGCCTGCCTCGGGTCTCATATCCATGCGAGGCAAGCAAGGACATTGTTGCAGGGAGCAGCTGCAGTCCCAACTCAGCTGATAATTACCGTCTGAATCTGTCGAAACAGATGCAAACAGATGCTTTGTCTGGCGGACTGTAATATATGTTAAAAACTACCACAGGCCCTACTTTACTGTGAAGATTGAACAGCTTTGACACCATGAGGAGTAACACAATCTTATAGGTGCATTTTTGTGTGCAACATTCTCAATCTACATCTACTTCAGTGACTAGAAAACTGCTGATTCCTTGCAGCGATTTCCAGAGAATATTCCTGCATTTTCTCCCACAGCAGGAATACGGGCATGTGAATATAGCTCACTAGCCAAATAATGTGCAAACATTGGTCTGTTTATGACTGAGGCCACAGCCCTTGATCAAAATACACATTTTATGGCTTTGTGAAAGGTTTATACGTATAAACCATGATGAAACAGCAATGGATTACGCAATATAGATCAGAATTGACCAGAACTTTCTGAAAACTTTAAGTTCATAACACAAAGTGCTGTATTTCTCTCTCTGATCTCCAATGCACCAAATCCTCCTCCTCCTCCTCCTCCTACTACTACTTCTACTCCTCCTCCTCCTCCTTCCCCCCAAAAACTCCTGACAGACAAAACAGATGGAGCGGTATTAATTGAAAGCCTAAACAATGACCACATGACAGGAAGAAAAGATTAAGTATTCTTCCTCATGCTGATTTAATCAGGAAAAAACAATGTTCTGCTAGCATGTGAGCTGAAAACTGATAGTTAACAAGGGTACACTGGGTGTGGAATTAATGAGAATAAAGGCAGATTTATATTCTGTATACTAATTGAATAGAAGCGTATCCTATGTTGAACTTACATGGCAAAAAACATAAACAGCATTTCACTATTGTTCATTTTCATCAAAGTGGGTGCTGAAGAAAGTGAAGAAACATATGTACAAACTCAAAATTGTAGCCTGGCACAGGATACCTTTATATCTGTGGTAAAACCTCTAATGATGACAAAGTGGAGTCCAGATGTTGGCATGATGACTGTGAATGGGACAGAACTCATCATATTCCCCACAAATCTACATTTACAGATAATCAGGAGTTTTCAGGGTTGATAGCAAGTTTTTAATTGTGACAGCAGATTTAGCCTAATATATCAAAATAAGTCAATGTGACTTTAATACAGGCCAACAACATATAAAAAGCTAACAATTAAATTACAGACAAAGTAAAAATGCTTCATGATGATGAGTGTGCATCCTGTGTTTCACCTCCCCTGGCTCTGCCTCTGCGTGTATCATTAGTGCTTTCTCTTTCCCTCGTAAGGGTTGAAGTCCGTTTTCATGCTGCCAAAAACTCTCTCTCAGCTTTCAGAGTCCATGATGAAGGTCTCAAAGTCTGGGTTGAGCTCAGACACCAGCGCGTCCACAAAGTCCTCAATGGTGGGCCGTCTCTGCAGCATCCCTGTCACACAAGAACACATCAGGGTTTTTAGGACGTGTGTTTGGGCTGCACATCTGTCTGTGCGAGGAAAATAGCTCTGGCAGGGCACTGGGATGAGCTGGTTTTGTATTTTCCATAACTCTCTGTCTCATCTCAAAGTGCATTGCCAGAAACTTAGGTCACTACAGTGGCTTTACAAAAGCAAGGATTCTGAGGCAAAAGGGGCTGATAGGAACATTTTTGAGAAATCCTTTAAACCAAGAGCTATTTTTATCCCAAAGTTAAGCTAAAATCCAATTAAGTTCATGGAAACAGGCTCGTGCTCCTGAGACTTTTGCTCTACTTCTAATCCCCCCGCAATGTCATGCAGACTGGCACACCTTATTTTAGAGATTTTTTCATTTTAATGTTCGAATTGCTGATATTTTGTAATTCAATGTGTATATTGTGTGCAAAGTGGCGCCTGATGTCTTTTAAAGTAAAAGATTAATTTGCACAACAAAACTTCATATAAAATGTTGAACCATTAAAGACAATGAGCAGCACTTTTTGTTTTTCCAAACTACACTTATACCCTCTACTGAAATTAAGTTAAAAATAAGCAGAGAAGCTCACAGATCCAACTGACTGCAAGCAATAAAACAAAGCTGTAAAGTTCTGTGAATCTTGCTTCTGCCTTTAACAAAACACAAAGGTATACTGAACATTTTAACAGTGTTTTATAGGGGTGATACTGAGCTCACACACACACTGTCATTAAACCAGACCGTAGTGTCGTACAGCAAAATATGACTGTACAGCCGACGAGCTGCTGTGAGCAAGCCCTGGGAATGTCTGTCTGTGTTTTGAGAGCCTGTATGCCAGCTCATGCGTGGAGGACTCCCTCGCTCCCTTTACAATTCAGCTGTACGCCCGCTTTGAAGTCAGTTCATTTCCCCTTGTGTAGCTGCCAATGTAAATAGGCACTCTACCCCTCCCCCTCTTTCCTACATGGGTCACCTCCAACGCACACACACACACACACACACACACACACACACACACTCAAACACACAAGCATGTCTGTACAGGCACGCATGAATGGAGACGCAAAGAGTTTCACACAGTGAAATGAGTGTATGCAGAGACACAGCAAGATATGGACAGTCACACATACACACGCACACACACAAACACATATCCACCCACACACACTGGTGAGTCTATGTTGGAGGAGCTGCCATCCAGAAACTGGCTCAGCAGGTAGAAACTGAGTGCAGGTTTGGCCTGGCCTGCAATGAATCGCCTTGCATGAGAGCACCAGAGAAGGGATTATCATCTCCTCTTACCCACCAGTTGCACCCTGCCCCTTGGCTACAAGATGATACCAACATACAAGGGTCCCTCACACGCTGCAACCGCAAGGCCCACGAATCCCTGGGAACAAGGCAGCCACATGAAAGTGATGGTTTCCAACCATAAATGATAGCCCTAATTAAAGAGCTGCATGATGTTTTCTGCTGTGGCCACTGTTGACATCGATGGCATTTGATGACCCCTTTAAAGTGGAGAGCGAAACGCTATGAACAGCTTAAGCTGCATTAATAGGCGTTAATACCAAAGATATTGAGGCCAGCTTATCGAGTTGCAGTTCATCACCCTCCTCACTGAGCTGGAATTGTAATGTAATACAATTTACAGAATAGTAACAAAAAAGCGCTCAAGTATTGAATTTCATTCCAAGATGACGTTATGCTGTCTGAGGCAAAGAAAGGGCCACATTCAGCCCAATATTCCTACATCTCAGTCTATTCATTTTTAAAGAATGAATATCAAGTTATTGTTTGAAAACAAGACTAGCACTCTAGAGCCATGCTCTCAGCTCTGTGAGGCTGTGCCTAGTCACAGTGGCCCTTGAGCTAAATGCTATCATGCTAATATGCAGATTGTTTTACATTTTGATAAATGCTAGCTACTATACTAGTAGAAACTTTGAGTATTGGGGAAAAATGTCACTTTAATGTTATAATAAAATGTAATAACGTATTAAATAGAATGTGATGTGTTATTGTGTATTTGTGCAACACATTTAGCAGAGACGCTGCTATTTCTAAAAGTTTTTTTTAACACACTTAAAACTGAATTCAGTTAGTTAGCTTGTTTTCCAGTTGTGCATTTTTATACATATGTTATTTAACTATCTTGTTTTCCATTTACATACACTAATGGCTGATATCTGCGACAAACGCTGGAATGCCAAGTATCACTCGCAATTTTGCTTGTTCTATTGTAGCTTCATTACCTTGCAAGGAGCTGGATTCGTGAGATCATGACATCACAAGATCACATGAGAATCCATTTTGTCAGGCTTCAAGTTATGCGCTTGTGTCCAAACTACTGGTGTTCCAGACCAATCAGCGTCACAAATCCAGCTGCCTCACGAGGTAAGACATGATAGACAGTGATGGACAGATGGTTCATCCAATCACCTGAGAAGTATTTTTTTGAAAGTGCCCGCCCTTTTCCAAACAGTTTCCATGGACGACTTCTCAGATAGTTCCATGTAATGAACCATCTGGTGCATCAGGTTAGCCTCAGAACCTCCATCTCAACAAATTAACATGTAAAAAAAGCAAAAACAACAAATATTTGTATCGAGACATCAAGATTAAACTCTTCCTTAGGAATGAAAGTTTAAGAGGTCAAATTACACGACAATAAGATACTTTACTGATCATTGTATGAATATCTTCTTTTGGGTCACTATGTGTTACCCCACACAGTTGGTTTGCCCAAAATGACAATGTAACCGTCACACAATATCAATTTGTCTACATATTTGACCATTTTCTTTATACCACGGTTTCTATCTTTTTAATACATCTGGTTGAATTACACTAAAGGCTATGATGATACTCAATAAGCAGGACTTCTTTATGACGATAATGGATTTTAGTATGTAATAAAGTACCTTAACTTGTCAGGTATTACATTGACTACAAGAGCCAAAAACATAATTCAACCAGTTTGTTTCCCAGAAAATGTACTTTACTGTGATATCACCCACTTGTACTGCACAGAGGTCAGAGCTCAATCGTAGAACAACATCCATGAAGCTCTACACACGCTCTACACTCTACTACACCTCTCCTCTGCACCAAAATAATAAAGAAACACGGCTGCACACATGCCCTTGACACTACACTTGTTTTCTTGACTTGACTGGGCTCTGCTGCTGATTTAAACTCTTTGTACACCGTCTGCTGCGTCACCAGCACTTTCTCTAACAGATGTAATTTTCTGACTGTGTATCCACAGGGGGATCTGATGTCTGGAGCCTCAGCTGCCACAAGTTAGTGTGTTAAACGAGCAATGTTAACATGACAAGAGTGATGAGAGGCAGATAGAGAGAGAGAGGGGAGAGGAGGAAGAAAACAGTGACACCAAAAGTCCCAGGAACTGAGATATAAAGGGAGGTGTGATCATGAATGAGGTTAGTCAGGTAAACAATAGCACCCACGCTGGCTTCTCATCACCAACAGCTCGGGGTGTCAGCACCTGGGTCTCACACAGCGTCCAACGGTAGATGAGGAAAGATTCAACAATGAGCAGTGAGATGTGAGTCTTTTCTCAACCCAAATCCCTGGGAGAGTTTGAGAGGAATGCACAGATAACCTCAAAGTCACAACAACACTGTGGTAGAGTATCTGATCTGAGAAACTGCTTTTATAGATACACACGAGGAGGTGGAGCTGAGAGAGACTAAACAGACAAGCAGAGTACAATCAGCACACTGTAAAGAGCTAAGCACTGAAGCAGACAGGCCTGAGGAGAAAAATGGATGCTCTGCTTTTGAATTACTGCACCACACAAGTACATGGCTGAGCTGTGCAGTCTGTGGAGGAGTAAACTATGAACCTGCCACCACTTTACAAAAGTAACACTAGATTCTTTGACTGTATCAAACACATTTTTCATTTGCATTTAAAGGATCGGCTAACCCAAATTACAAAAAAAACCCCTTATCCCTGTGAGATTAATGTGATACATGCTTAAGTGAAAATAATTATTGGTAATATGTACAAGTAATTCATGGAAATCTACTTAGTTAAAGCAGCATTAACTTTTTTCTGGCCACTAGGACCAGAAGAAACACAGCACTGACATTAATGTATATCAGTAATTATTCACCATCGTTTCTGGCCAAGTTGCCAAAGGAAAATCCAATACTAACTCTCCTTTTAGCTCTAGTTTTGGTTTCCACCAACTCCCAAGGGAAAGGCTTTTTAGGTGCTAAATGCTATAAGTTCACATGCAAATGCAAAATTGCAAACGTTGCGTGTTTGCTATTTGGTGCTGGGCTGTACAGTACTAACAGTTGCCTGTTGGGGCCAAAAACGGTGCTATATAGAGCGGTGACAGTGAATCAAAACAGTAAAGTTGGGGGCCAGAAAACCAAAACAATGAGCTGAAAGATGCTATAAAGCTAAAGCTAAAGGGAGCTACAAAGTGGAGTGATAACTCTTGGTGGGTTTGTCACTACGAGCAACCCCTTTTACCTACAAGTAGTCATGTGATCCATTGTTAACATAAAAATATTGATTATAGGCCCTTTAAAAGTAAAACACCATGTACAGTACTTCATTGTCATTTAAGCAGTAAGTAATGGTAGCAGAATGCACAATAAGTTTAAATGACCCATATTGTATAAAGGACTACATTACCCATAATTCAAGCCGGGGGGGGGGGCATTAAGTTTCTTGTTGTTAGAAATGTCCTGTATATTCAGGCAAGCTAGACACTTGCTGTGGGTATTAGATGCCAACATATGCTAATTAAGCCCATTTGTTCTAGCAAAGATTCAGAGTTTTGTGTCATTTTGATGTATTTTTTTAACTATATCCCTTGTGATATCAAGCAATGGAGATGGCTTTGGTTTTCAGTGTCCAGGTTTTGTGATATCCGCCTCTGAAAGTTCTGCCTCCACAATGGAGGTGAATAGAATTTTGTTTGTGCTGCTCATAGCATTGAAAACTTAAAAATAATCAGTAATCTTTTCAGAAACGGTCTCCCTGTTAGTCTGGAACTCATTGTGTCACTTTTTTAATTTTCTTCAAGACCATTTCTTTGGTGAAAGTAGATCCAGTGAAAACTATAGACAATGATGTGTTTTTTGTAATTTGGGTGAGCTGATCCAAACTGAGCTTGACGGTAAACACAGAAGCACCTCACTGAAGACCAGGACAAGTACGACCTTCTCCACACATTCAAAAAGGCCAGCCATTTGTGGTTTACAACAGCAGCACCTTGGCAGTACAGATACTGTATGAGTCTCCCTGTATGCTTGACAGTGTTACAGCGGGCAAAACTGTACACTCACTCTTGGCTACACACACAGGAAAAACCAGAGCCAAACATAATATTGGCTTTGTGTCCATTGTTGGGAGAGCTTTAGGACAGAGGCTTTACCGTGTGAGTCATCTTGTATTAAAGAGTTTCCATTTCCATTCATAATGGCAATGACACAAACATTGAGGAACCAGGCTTCTACCCATTACAGTCAGATTCAGATTCAGATTCAGATTACTTTATTGTCCATTAAATTTACATAAAATGGAAATTGGTCTTGGGCACTGGCATATGAGACAATGCACAACATACACAACAATACACAATAATTATACATTTAGATGAGGTGGAATCTTAAAGTGACTAAGTGGCAAGTGGCTGTAATAAAAGTGATGAGGGGATTGTGTTTCCAATGGCATGTGAGGCTATCATAACCATCACAACAATGCATAATACACAGCAGTACTTAATAAATAAATAAATGTACATTAAAATAGGTGATGTTGGTTGCCCTAAAGAGCGGCCTTAAAAAAGGAGGGGGCTTAGGGGAAAGGGTAATAAAAATAAATAAATAAAAAATTGTGTGCGAGTGTGTGGGTGGATTGTGGACCTATTTAAACAGGCTCTTACTGAGGATGGTCACAGCTGATGGAATAAAGGATTTCTTGTTCTTCCTGGCCATTGGGACTTCAAGTCTGCAGTTTGATGGTAGCAACTGAAATGCTGAATGGAGAGGATGGGTGGGGTCATTGTAGATCTGGATTGCCTTTTTGGTTGTGGATTGAGAAAATAAGTCCTGGAGTTGGAATTTGTTTGTCTTCAATGATCTTGCTGGCCTGTTTGACAACCTGTGTCATTTTGTTCTTTTGTTTTACTGAGAGGTTTCCATGCCATGAGACAATGTTAAGTGTGAGAACACTCTCAGTTAGTGACCTGTAGACCATGGACAGGGTGTGCTGGCTGGTGTTAAAGCTCCTCAGTTTCCTGAGAAGAGCAAGGCATTGTCTTACTTTCTTGTAGTTGTAGTCAACATTGTCCTGAAAGGTGAGTTTATTGTCTATTACCGTTTCCAGATATTTGAATTGAGTGACCTGCTCCACTTCCTGGTCATTTATACTGATTGACTTGTAGGTAGGACCTGCGCTGCCCGCTCTCCTATTGTCTTCTAGACACAGCTCCTTGGTCTAGGTGACATTAAGGTCTAAGAGGCTGATTCCAAACCAGGAGGCAAGGCTGTTTATGTACTGATGGTAGAAGGCCTTGTTCATATCCTGTTGGTAGGCGACCAGGGCCATATCATCCCTATACAGTGCGTACGGAAAGTTTTCAGACCCTTTCAAGTTTTCCACATTTTGTTATGTTTCAGACTCATCTTAAAATCGATTCAACTGATTGTTTCCTCATCAATCTACACAAAATATTTACATAAGTATTCAGACCCTTCACTTAGTACTTGGTTAAAGCACATTTGGCAGCAATGACAGCCTCAAGTCTTGGAAATGATCCTACAAGCTTGGCACACTTTCCTTTTGGAAGTTTCTCACAGAGCGTCGGTGCACAGCCATTTTCAGATCTCTTCAGAGATGCTCTATTTGGTTCAGGTCTGGACTCTGGCTGGGCCACTCCAGGACTTTCACAGAGCTTTCACAAAGCCACTGCTGTGTTTTCTTGGTAGTATGCTTCAAGTCGTTGTCTTGTTGATATGTAAACCTTCACCCCTGCCTGAGGTCCCGAGCACTGTAGAAAAGGTTTTCACTCAGGACTGCTGTATATTTTTCTGCATCCATCTTTTCCTCTATCCTGACTAGTCTTCCAGTCCCTGTCACAGAGAAACATCTGCACAGCACCACCATGTTTGACTGTAGGGATGGTATTAATGAGGTGATGCTCAGTGCCTGGTTTCCTTCACAAACGCTGTTTGGAATTGTGGCCAAATAGTTCAATTTTCATTTAATCAGACCAGAGTGCCTTTTAGTGAGGAATGGCTTCCATCTGGCCACTCTACCATAAAGGCCTGATTGGTGGAGTGCTGCACGGATGGTTGTCCTTGTGTAAGGTTCACCCATCTCCACAAAGAAACTCTGGATCTCATTCAAATTGACCACTGAGTCCTTGGTTACCTGTCTGACCAAGGCCCTTTGTCCCCGATTACTCAGTTTGGCTGGGCTACCAGATCTAGGAAGACTGTTGGTAGTTCCAAACTTCTTCCATTTGAGAATGGTGGAGTCTACCATGCTCTTGGGCACTTTCAATGCTGCAGAAATTTTCTTGCATCCTTCCCCAGATCTGTGCCTTGAAACAATCCTGTCTTGCAGGTCTACGAAAAATTCTCTCAACCTCATGGCTTGCTTTTCACTCTGACATACACCATCAACTGTGAGACCTTACATGGACAGGTGTGTGCCTTTCGTTATTATGTTGCTCCGCCATGTTTCTACATTAGCCCAGAACGGACAAGCTAAACACTGGCTCTTGGTAGGGCCTTTCACGTTTTTTGCGAGTTTTGCGGCCACCATAGGTTCTCCTACACGCTTAGAAGGGGAGAGTGAGGGGAAGTGTATTCATTTGGTTGCAATCTGCAACCTCACCGCAAGATGCCACACTGGTCCTTTAAGATGAGTCTGAAACAAAACAAAATGTGGAAAACTTGAAAGGGTCTGAAAACCTTCCGTATGCACTGTACTTTATAAGGGAGAGGTCACTGCTGTTACACTGCACTTCATTTGTGTATAGTGAGAACAACAGGGGAGATAGTACACATCCCTGAGGGACATCTGTATTCAGGACAAGGCGGTCAGAAAGGATGTTGTTGATGCAGATGCACTGGGGTCGTTCTCTCAGAAATTCCCTGACCCAAAGGACCAGACTACTACTGATGTTCAGGTCACATAGGCGCTAAAGTTAATAAAAAGAATATGGACATGAGTGTTTTTCTTTGTCTAGATGACAGTGCACTTTATCCAAGAGAGTGAGTGCAGCATCTTCAACACCTCAATTAGCTTGATAGGCAAATTGCATTGGGTCCATAAACTCAGCTGTTTGAGATGAGAGTTCTTTACACATTAGACACTCCATACATTTGCTAAGTGGAGGTGTGAGAATGATGGGTCTGAAGTCATTAAGAGATTTGGCATGAAGCGTATTTGGTATAGGGATGATGGTCGCTGTCTTCCAGGCCTGAGTTGAGAAATATTTGGAACAGTTGGGTGAAAATAAGTCCCACTTGGGCTGCACATTCCTTTTGAACCCTCCCCTTGAGTTCATCTAGGCCAGGAGCCTTGCAGGGGTTGACCCCTTGAAACACTCATCACTGAAGTCCTGTTTATCAAATCTGGAATAAAATAATTTAAGATTGTTTGAGAGACTGAGGAGGTCATCACACTAAGGGGCTGATTTCTACTGCCTGCCGATCATTTTGTTCAATCCCCTCCAGGCATCTCTTACATTACCAGTTCTCAGTTTCTCCTAAACCTTGCCCTTAGAGTCACTCTGTGCTTTTTTGATATTGAGTCCTATCTCCTTGTTTAGCCCTTTCTTTTTTGAGAGTCACCTTGCAGGAAGGCTTTTTTCTTCAGGTTAAGGTGATGTTTCAGTTCCTTGTTAACCCATTGTTTATTGTTAGGGTAGATTCTGGCTTCCTTTGCTTTAATTACAGAGTTGACTCAAAAGTTTACATAGCTGGTAATGGTGTCATTTAGTAGTTCATACTTGTTTAGGCAGTCCTAGTCATTGAGAAATAAGCCCCTCTCACTAGCCTCAAAGCAGCCCCTCAGCTCTTCCAGTGAGTCATTTGTCCAGGCCTGAATATGCTGGACAGCGAGTTTAGCCCTCTTCAGTAACTGATGATACTTTGGTAAGAGGTGGATGACATTATCATCTGACCGTCCTAGACGAGGGCACAACCTAGGCCCAAAAGTGCTGTCCAAATTACCAAAGCACTGATACAGAATTGTATTCATGTTGTTCACATCCTTAGTCAACCATGCTTCAGGAAAGGAAATCAGGTTGGTCCTGTTGAAATCCCTGTCATGTTTGACAAGTACAGCAAGTTTGTGCATTTCATTCTGTAGTGAGCTAATGTTGGATAGAGTTATTGTTGGGAAAGGGAATTGATTTCCCCTCCGTTTGAGTTGATTCCGAATCCCCCCTCTGGCTCCTCTCTTTTTCTTACTCCTTTGGATTTTAGTACGGGCTGATCGATGTGCGGAGCAGATAATTTCAGGAGAGCTAAAGAGAAGTTTTGGAGGAATCCTGTATGTCGGAGACTTAGCAAATCCTCCATAGTGTAAGCAGGAAACATGGGCATGTGTAGTCCATTGTACCACAGATTGTGTGGTTCTATTCCAAACACACTTACAATGTCACAGATGATCATCAGAGTCCAGATCGCTGCTATGGGCTTGATCAACATGTTGTCAAACATGATTGCCAGGTGTGGAATTGTTACATATAAAAACTTGACACAGACTTTGAAACAAAGTAGACAAACAAACAGGTATGCTAGGAACCTAGGGTCAGCACTCACGCATGTGCCACTCATCTCAGGGCCTGCAGCATTTGCCGCTACATGGCCGACAGAATTTGGGTAAAACAAAGTGTTAAAAGACACATAACGACCAAAGTATTTAAAACAACTGTGGATCTCTCTTAAAAACTACACTTTTAATGTGTGCAGGTGAATGCATTTTAAGCAAAACACTGCTTTGCAGTTAGACACATTTTGGCCACTGAAGTACTGGAGTAATTGGCAGTTGAGTACATTGCTCAAGAGCACTTCAGGAATACTTGTTGAGGCCCAAATAATACAAGCTGGTGTGGGAACATTCAAATCACAGAGCCTCTTCTTTAGCTCAACTACAACTGCCTTGTCGTGTCTGTAATAGTAATTTTCTCTAAACACAACGGAGAGGTTCTTACTGAGAGACTGAAACCCACTTTAAATGGACAGTGCACTTAAATAAGGCTCTTGGCCTTTGCTCTATAATCACCAGCTCCATTCATAAAATTACTAAACATGTGAATCCAAGTGAATAGTAAAATCTGTTTTCACCTATCTGAGTTGCATTTACAAGTTTAAATTAAATCTCTGACGTAAACTTGCTTGCACAGCATGCACAGGATGACTTGTTTATTTACTTAAAGGGTGGTGGGAGATGGGTATCGGTCAAATGAAGACCTATGTGGCTGGCTAACAGCTCTGAGCCCTTGATAATGAAAGCCCTGGGGACAAAAATTTTAAAGAATAGCTTCGAAATTGCTGCGCAGCCCGCAGCTATGGATTGAATCTATCAAACATCTGAGTTACCGCCTAGAAAGAGTTTTGTTGTCACAGATAAAGAAATTGGGAGTAAACTTTCTGATGGCCTACATTCTTGTAAGAACTCATAAATAATATAGTTCTTAATAATTTAAATATTCTGATTATTACTTAAATATGCATATTCTGACTAAACAAAGTCCTCTTGAGTTGTACAGCTTTTCCACAAAAAGTCTGTAAATTGCTATATGGCTCAATGTATTTTACGTGTCCTTACATGTATTCTGCTATTACAGCACTAATCACCACTGGTGGAAAGTGTCTTTGACCCATCAGAGGGCTCAGCTGAAAGTGGCTGTTTTATAAGAGCTATTGATCCCAATCCACTGGGCTTGGCTTTTTTCTGTTCTTTCATGATTTAATTGGTTTCTTTTATAGGCCAATTACATCCGCTTGCTTACTTGAAGGAAGCAGCAGTATGCCAGTACATTTAAAATGTGAACAAACTGCAGCATGCAGTAACTTGAGCCCAAGCCTCACTGCCTCTGCAGCATCATATTCCCTGTATGTGTGTGAAACAATATTCATACACCGACATGCACACAGAACTCACTTAAGTCAGAAGAGTTCTTTAAATTCATAATTGCACATTTCAAAAGACATTTCTGGCTGCTCCAGTAGCCGTTTAGCTGCTGCTCATAACCATTCGAAACATGTCAAGGTGTGAAAAGCAGTTACCTCTGTTAAACCTGCAGGCAAATCATGGGCTCACTGCCTCTGTAATTATGCCTTTGAAGTTCAGGAAGCTTTTTCTGCAAACCACACTTAAAGACAGGCCCAGAAAGCAAGCAAGACAAGGGTGACGACAAATATTGCACTGGGAGGCTCTTTGTTGACTAAGTGCCTTCACAAAAGAAAAAAAACGAAGAAAAACCTGCAATTTTGTTGAAGATAAACCCTATAAAATACAGTAACCCAACCACTCACTGTGAGAAAAACTTCCACATCGAAACCTGCATAAAATTAATCTGTATTAAAATGCAGGAACAGATTTGTGCAACTAAATGTGTTCACGGTCTGTGATTTAGTTCAAAGCTCTATAAAGCCTCACAAAGCTGCTAGCGAGGCTGTAGAGTCTTGTTAATGCATCTCCTTTTGCAACACTTCTATTTTAAAATCATCAGCTCTCTAATTGCCACACAGCAAAAGCGATAACAAATTGCCATGAATGCCTGGAGCGGTATTTCTTTAAGTTATTAGGACTTTCGTTCCTTTTTTTCACAGCACTGTGGTCATCAAAAGGCAAATCTCAGTAAATCAAGAATATGACACTTCTCTCTGTACTTGCGCTGTAAGGTAATTTTCGTCACAAATCATGTCTTCTCTTAATGAAGGGCTGTAAATTATGTGTTTCGAAGCTTCACATCTTAGCTGTCAAGTTTCACTCAAATTCCATAATCATCCCCTCTTCAGACAGAGCTATATATCATTGTCACAGATGTGCTGTGGGACTGTACAGACCACCATGCTCTTGGGGTTTAGAGTCAAGCTGCCTCTGCACAAAGCACTAGCAGGGTCCTGGGACACGGCTACCAAGCCCAAGTAGATCCATTTTCTGTGCTCAGCGGCCGCGGCTATGGGAACAGCCTGGTCCATGAAAGCCCTCTCTGTAGAGGGAGCCGAGGTTCAGTTCAGTCAGTCGATCACCTTTCTCTCCCTTTTCTTCCCTCTTGCTCTCACTTTTTCCCCGACTCGCTCACTCTGTCCCGATGCTGCTGCGTTGGATTTAATGCCCAGGTTTACATTTCAACACCGTCTTTTTCCTGGGAAACCACCAGTAGCGGGCAGGGAGCCATGCAGATAAAGAGTCTGGCCTTTGATTAGCCTTACTGGGCCTGCTTTGGTTCCCCGCATGCCCTTCTGCCCCCTCAACCACCTCGCTGAAGGGGACAGCAGGGAAATGTTACACACCTCCATTTACAAGGGTGTTTGTTTGAAAGGATTATGTGGATCCTTCTTCCAGTCTTCTGCTCTCTTCTGGCCTAAATACTGCCATTGATATAAAAAGGCCCCTTCTTATTCTCCTCAATGACTTACTTTTCCATTCCCCGGTAGGAATTCAAGATGGTTGCAATGAACTTCTCAACCCTGCAGCGAACAATAGTGAAAAGCTAAATGTTTCAGCACATGCACCGATGTAGTTTTATAACTCTGACTTGGGCTTTCATGATGTTGAGGTGAATTATGAGGACATGATGTAGCCATCAAAATGGTGAGGCGGCTGGATGATTTTCGTTTCAAAATATGGGGACATTTTACTTTGGTTTGAGCATTTCTCCAGACATGGAACGGATTTTATTATGATAAAAGGAGAAAGAAATACAGGTGCACAGAATGAAACTGGACTGAAAACTATATTTAGGGACATTGCCAAAAATGTGAGACTGGAACTAAAATGTAGCAGTTTCAAAGCTCTTTTAATTTGATCTGCATTTATCGGTGTTGACATGAGATGGTTTTGGCTAAGTATTATTCCCAATGTAGACATGTTTACAGTCTTGAGGCTTGTACAATGACTTATGGCTGGGAAAAAAGCCAGAGGGATCAATATGACCCTGATAACGATTCTGCACACAGGGCGTGAGCCTATAATTAGAGTAGCATTCACTTCAAAGGGACCCATAAAAGCAAATATTGTCAGTTCAACAACAGTTAATTGGACAGTAGATCTAATAACAAGGATCTGATCTGTTGCTGGTTGTAATTTCAGAGGCTGGGCGCAGCCCTGGTTGGAGCTGTCAGAGGGACAATCCGATGGAAGAGGGAGGAGGAGGTGACCCTGAGGGAGAGATTTACAGTACACTCCCAAATGTCACCTGATATTACTGCGCTCTCTCTCTCCTCTCACCTTCTCTTCTGTTGTCCTGTCCAGACATGCCACAGTGACTGCTCAAGGAGGGGAGGGCGAGAGAGGAGGAAGTGATGGGAGGATGAAGGGGAGCGGAGAGAAGAGGGCAACAGGAGGAAGTAGTTTTGTGCCTGTCAGGGTTGCATAAAGATAAACTACAGCTCCTGACATAACCTGATTAACTACAGTTTGACGTTTACACACTGAGACAAAAACCAAAACACATGTCAGAGCCAGTCAGTGTGTCCTGATGGTTTCCACAAAAACATTATTTCTAGGTCTCATTTTATAACCGAAAAATCTATTTGGTCTGAAGTAGTTAAATGCACAGTGGAATGTGCAAGTCTGTGTTTTCAGCCCTGCAAAGTCAGCAAGTGCTCAAACCCAAAATCAGCCATTTCTGTCTTTTGTCTAATTGTGTCTACGCACAGACATGCGACATAACGCATAATGCCATTTAGTTAAGATTTTCTTTTTAAAGGAGGTCAAATAACTGAACTTGGCAAAGGCTTTGTCTGCCATGATTTGCGTCTGGTTGCCAAAGAGGGAGTTGACTCAACAATTTCTACGTAAACACACCAGCCTACCACAGAAGGACTGGCCATGTCTCTGGGTTGACAAAGCTCCTGTCAACAAAAGATAAGAAAACTTGGGAGGTTTGTTAAACTGGTAAATATATGCCATTGTGGAGGCTCTAGCACAGCACAGCAGAGCACAGCACAGCAGAGCACAGAGCAGAGGAGCGCAGGCCAAACCACAGCAGCTGCAGCTGTAAATGTCTGAGACAACAAGGAGCTGACTAATGGACTCACAGCTGCTTCTGTCTGATGACAAACTCAGTAAACTTTCCCCTCAGGTGGTCTTCAGCAAAACATTTACAGGTGAAGTTAAAAGACTGCCATGGAAATGAAGAAACACTGTGGATCTTATTTACTAAGAAATATCTATTTCTACCAAATTATTGGGATCATTGCATGCCATCCCCTTCTCTCTCCCTACATATCCTGTCTGTACCTCAATTGTCACTCTCAAATAAGGGCAAAAATATGTATATATTTTCATTTGTATGGAAATATTAACAAAAGGAATGTATAAACAATAAACTAAACAATATGCCATCAATGTGTGGAACTTGAAGAAATCTCTTCTGCAAAATAATAATTACAGATAGTGTCATTTAAGCCTTTAAGCCTTTTAAGTTCCCCTATTTACTTATAAACTGTATACATCTAATAAATAGATTATAATGCATTATAATGTAGTTATAACCAGATATAAAGACATTTTAAATGTTTATTGATGCACAGTATTTGTCAACAATTATAACTTCTCCTATGAAGACATTTTATATTATTACAACTGTGTCTAACTTCTTATATACTGCTAATAATTTGGGTGATTTATAATTTGTAATTTTCCTCTAATCTTTTTGATATTTTTTTATTTTAGTTTGAGGTTATAGGGTGAGGGTAATGAGGTTATGGGGTGCGTAGGGTAAAGTGGTTATGACATTGCTACAGTGGGAATGGGGTTGAAGCAACAGCTGTAAGTTGTGGGATGTGGGGACACAATTAATATGTTGATATGTGAATATTTGATATTGTCTTGCTGCACCTTCACAGTGTGCATGTTCAAAGGATGTAGGAAACGGAATATAAATTTGATTAAAAAAAAGGAACCTCAACATGTAAAAGTGGTACCATATCAAAGTACTAGTACACAAACAATACACACAATCACTTTCATGATCAAATTTTTCCACACAAACACAAACTGTAACTAGGAATCTATGTGGTTTTTTTCAGGATGTATTTTTTCTCTTCTTCATACTCAAACTACCCAAAACACACCAAAAATCCAACAGAAGTTGACCCTCCAGGCTGTCCAGCATGTTGAAACAAATTCAACAGCATTGCATTTCAGTAATTACACACAGCCTATTTTCACTGGTGCTACTGGAAGCTAATGGACTGACATCTTAATTCCTAAAGTGAAGGAAACCTGGAGATGAACTCCGGAGGATCTTAAAACATCTGAGGCCTAAAGGTGCAATTCCTAAGTCTGTTGAAACCCAAATATTTTGAGACAAAGAAGGAATATAATGAAGTGCGTCACTGACTTTTATCAGTATACATGAAAATATTCAACTAAAAAAGGTTGAATGTGGTGAGTTACCTTCCACCATCAGCATGGGCTCCTTGGCTCCTCCATGGGCCAGCATCTCCCGACGGTAACGCTCACCCATTTCCCTGAAGAGAAAGCGAGAGAGAGGAAGGGAAAGACAGACACAGAAGAGAAAGAGATAAGATTACAGACACCTGTATTCTCTCCTTGTATTCTGTCAACTCATCCACCACTGCCGCCGCCACTTTGAGCCCAGGGCCAAGTCTCCTGAGCTGTCTGATCACAACAGACAGGTGACAGGAAAGAGAGATCTGACAACTGCAGGTGGAACTAAAACAATCTCAGAGTGAAAGAGAAGATGGGAAGACAGAGAGATGGTGAAGGAAAAGAAAAAGGAAAGACAAGAGAGGCAGAAGGAAAACGCTGCAGGGCTCCAGTTGAGAGAAAAGATGGTAGATGCTTTGTTTTTCCAAACAAAGCCTTTGTGCTTTGTCCAGAGGCAAACACTTGTGATAAAGGAGGGTCTGGCAATGTGGATGCTGGTGTGTGTTGGTGAATTTCAGCAGACACCTGCCAAGTCGGCGTGAGTTTTATATTAATGTCATGTTCAATGTCAGGCAACAGACTTAAAACAGTATCCAGGGAAGGCGGCCTGTCAGGACGCATTTGGCTGAGCGTTCCAAACACAAAACAGGTTTCTGCTGTACCTTTCCATCATTTGTGTAGCTCTCTCACCATAAACACAAGAGTACAAGTGACTCAGACTCCATGCCTCTACAGATGTTACAGTACAGGAGCTGAATGAGTAAATAACAACTTTTCTGATGTGTAAAACAAATCTGAATGAACCTTAAGTCCTCACGATTCCACTGTTGAAGACTTTCATTGTTTTGACTTGATATCATGAGTAATAACATTGGTCATTTCTACAATCAAACCTATTTAAATTATATAAAATTCTAAATGAATGGCATACTGATTAAACTAAATCCTCAATATGATCATCTGAAAAGTGTCAGCATCAGATCGTGTCTCTCTCCAGTATCTAACAGAAGATCATACAAGATTTTTTTTATTCACTTCACTATTCTCTGATTTTATCCAAATCTACCACCAAAAAAAAAAAAATCAGTGCAAGAAAATGTGTTTATTATTCCATCAAATTAAATAAAATACTTTTGTATCACATTTCCTACATTCTCTGCCACCTGTGCTTCATTTCAGGAGTTTTGGAGTTTTGTAAGTCAGCACCGGCACAGACTCTCAGTTTTGTTGTTCACTTTAACTCCGGCTTTGCTCATTTGGGACAGATCCTCTAATGGGAAACCCTCCAAGCAAATGCTAAAACAGAGGTGGAGTGTATAGGGGAGAGGGCACAGGGGTCAGAATGGGACTGAGCCAGAGAGCAGGATGATATACAACATGGGAAAGAGGCTAAAAACATGTACCCAGGATGTAGGATGAACACGCAGATGTCCTTTAGTCAACTAAGCCACCAGGACACCCCATAAGATTATTATGAATTAGAACAAAACAGAAAGAAAGCATTGGACAACCAAAGCTCAAAATGAGTATTGTGTAAAAACTTGAGGATATTGTCTGACTGACAAGTATAGAAGAGAAATCAAGATCATACTTTTTTTTTTTTTTTTTTTTTTTTTAAAGGGAATATTGTCTCAGCTGTCTCACCTATTTAAAGGATCCTGAACGAAGCACTGCTTCCACACCATTGAAGCCACGGCTCGGGACATGAGGTAGGAGTAGTACTTGGCCCCATAGCCAATCAGGTGGCTGAATCTCAGCTGCCACGCCTATAAAGGAAATCAAAACATGAAACCACAACATGATCACATGATTATGTGAGAGAGAAGACAGGGTAGCTTACAGTAGGATGTGACAGAACAAACTCACTGTATGTATAAGTGACAGCAGAATTATGGCTTTGATATAAAGAAATCACACTAAACAAACAGAGCATGCAATTATCCTTTGACACTGTGTGTGTGGTGAGGCTGCAGTTTGGCAGAGGGAGGACATCTCAGCCTTAAAAGGCTTAAATGTTTCTGCTTGTAAAACCTGTTGAAAGAAGTTGTTCCATGACTGCGGCTAACTATTCTAGTAATAGACACAAAGCAAAGCTGTAGATGTTGACCACAACTGAGACTAAAACAACAGCTCAACCATGACAACATCTCCATACGCTGAAAGTGAGAAACAAACAAAACCTTCGATATTTTAAGTCTCAACCTTCTTTCAGTTGTTCAGTAGTTTTGACACTGCAACTAAACTGAAGTGGATATCTAAACATTTGAAAAGACACACACTGCTTTTCATCTTAGGAAGCTGCTTTCGTTGTCTTTATTGATGTCATTATATTATATAACAAAACATAAAATCACAACCTGCCAGCTCCTTCTTTAAAAAGGACAAAACATGGAAATTCCTAAATGGTAGAAAGCCCCCTTCTCCTCCCTTCTATTCTCCCTGTAGTTGCCTGAGGGGCCCCTTTCCATATCTATAAAGACGAGCTCTTTTATGATCTCTGCAAACGGGGACTCTGGGGGAATTCAGCTGGCAAACACTCAAACATTCAGCCAGTTAGAAAAGACAGCAGCTGCCATAGTCAACAAACCCATAACAGACTGCAGACGCCTCACAAAAAAGAAGTCTTTAATTTATAACATGTTAATGATTTATACTCCAACAGCAAGTGAAATCATTGTCTGAATCAAAGGATCTCATTCACAACGTATCCAACATATGCACTGTGTTTACACAGATTACCTTCATGCTTTAGTACCAATGCCAGGTACAGTTTATTGTCCTTGGTGATAAAACTGACTCATCTTTGTGCTGTATCACAAAAATTTGTATTTTGTACTGATCACATTTATCCAAACATGCGTTATCTGATTTTTGGGACACTTGACGTATCACTTTATCATTATATGACTTTGTTATGGTGACCCTGTTAGAAAACAGTTGCTTATTTACACATCCAGCAGGGCAACATTAGCATTCATTTGGAGTCGTGTTTCTGGCCACCTGATTCATTTAAGTACAATATTAACACTCCTTTTAGCTCTGTTTTTGATCTCCACCAACTCCTAGGGGAAATATCTAGCTTATCATTTTCAAGGGAGATTTGAGTACAGACTTTATAAGGCATTAAATGCTTTCAGAAACAATATGAATGACATTATAAAAATTGATCAAGTCTATCAAAATTAATTGAGTCAAGTCTAAACAAATTTTCATTAGTTTTGGGTTTTACTGACAGGATGTTATAGTGAAATTATATTTTCACTTTTCATTATAACAAACAGAGGTAGAAGGTAGCAAGAAGTTCAAAATGGATCCTTGAAAATTATTATGGTATAATTCTAATAGAAAAAACATTAAATTTGTTGTTTATAAAGCCACGAGTGGACTCTAAAAACAGTATCATGAAAAGATATACCTGCCCAAAAAAACACTTTGGTAAATGTGCATAGTACATCCCACTTTATGATATAAAATCTTCTTACAACTGTTCTTATTTTTGAGAGTGTATCAAACTTTTGAACAGCTGGTTCAGACACTGAAATGGGGACCTGTCACCTTCACCATAACGGGAGAAAGCTCTGTGGTCTTATCTGAGCTGAGAGATCCCACGGCCGTAAACAGACTTAAGCTCCAGAGCGTCGACTTGACGAGACTCTTCTGGGCCGTAGTGACTTTAATAACAGTAAATAGCACTCCTGAGAGGAGTCATGGCTCAGAAAACCACAGGCGAGCTGAAGTTGACTGGGTTTGCTTTGTCAGCTGACCGCAGCAGTGATACAGTGCCTTAGGTCATCTGGATTAGAAGTCTGTTTTAGCCCTTTAAAGTCTAATTCACATGAAAAAGAAAGTGTAGAATTGTCCACAAATTCTTCTGATGCATATAAAGAAAAATACTTGATACAGTGGAAAAAAAAAAAGAGCTACAGAAAAAGCACGAAGCTGTTTTAGTTTAACCTAAAGCCTTTTATTTGAAGACTCTTTGATTTATGCGATATCAAAGGAATTACGACTGTTGATATTTCGGAAACAAATAAGCTGGAGCAGCTATTGAAGAACTGTTTGGTATGCTGTCTGAGTCTTTGACAAGACGCTTTAAACACTCGTCACAACGTGCCACGAAAATGATTTTCAGACTTTCAAGCTCCTCTTTGTTTCCAATCCCTCTATGCCTCAACATCAAATGATTAATGTCGACTTTTGTGAGAGAGCAAGTGGGTCACATGTCGGCGAGATATCCTTTTGATCCTTACATACAAAGGAGACAAAGTCAGCGTAGGCTTTTTACTCAGTTCCTCTTGAATGTGAGATAAAAGACTTTTTTTTTTTTGGTTGTTGTTCTTTCAAAACTCAACTCGTGGTGTTATGTTCCTGGTGCGACTCCACATTTTTACAGGAGAATGTGGATTATATATGCTTGAGTGTGCTTCAAAAACTCTGCTCATTAAAAAGAGGAACAAACATTTGGTCCTGAAGCATTCAAGCCAAGAATCGCAGATATTAAAAAATGTCAACACAGCGAGCACGATGCCTTGCTTTCTGCCTTTTATTTCCAAATATTATTTTCAGCTCAAGGGTGACCATGTGGTCTGTGTTACTCACAGCTGATCCGCTCTCTCCTCACACAGAGGGAACTGATAGCCCCGCTCTATAAACTATACACATGTCAGAATCACCCTAATGTTTATAATCTGCGGCTCTCTGTAACCTATTAGCCACTCAAAACTTTCAGTTTACTGTGGAAACTTTTCTCTGAGCTGTGTTTCCATGAGGAGTGCTGGATAAAGATCCAGAGGGTGAATTTAAAAAAGAAACAAGTTTAAGTAGAATCTGTCATTGGAGGATCTAAACAAATCTGTTTTCACTTGCTCTGATCCAATCCTTGAAACTCAGGCTCCGCAATCATCCTCAGTTTTCTGAGGAGTTCAAACGGGGGGAAAACGATCCTGCTGTGGTTAGCTGTGCACACGGAGGCAAAGTGTCTGTTAGAGCTTTCAGTGTGGTTTGAAAAGCTGAAGAGGAACGACTGGGACAGTGGGAAACTATATAACATAAACCACAATCTCTGGAGACGGCGCTACAAAGCGAGGCACAGGCAGAAGAGTGGGAGGACTCCTGTGAGGAGAAACGCTGGCCGGGACACTGAAATTTAGGCAAATGTACAGTGGTTCTGTAATCTCTATTCCTGATGGCACCCCACATAATTATAGCCCAGCGTAAATGCTCTATGAAGGCCATTCCTGGCTAAATTATGACTGTTTTTTAGATTCCCTTCTCCCTCCTGGCCTCATTCCCTCGCCCACAGCTGCAAAAGTGGGGGAAATAGTGAGCTTTTTTCATTAGAGGACCGGGAGGAAGAGTTTCAAATATTTCCCCCAGGGAGAGCTCATTCAAAGTATACCTCTGCTTTGTTATTTTAGCAGGGCTTCAAAAAAGGCTTTAATCCCTTAAACGGTGGTGGTGTGACTGGGTAAAAGATATAAAACCAGAGAGAAAGAGATAGGAAAGCTAAAAGACTCCTCAGTCAGGCTTGTGTAGTTTCTGTGCTGTGATTAACTGTCTTTAGGGAATTATGCACAAAACTTTCTCCAAATTACCATCAACGTCGAAGACTGTAACTGACCTAAAGACACAGTATTTAAGAGACCAGGTCCTCAAAAGAAAAAGAGCACAAACAGCACAAAGACAGTTGGGGATGTACCGTATTGGGCGTATAAGGCAAGCCGTAGAATTTCTGCTGCATCTCCTTGAGGATTTCTGTGGTGGAGCGGTTCTGAGGTTTGTCGTGGTAGATCTGGTCCAAGACAGCATAGAAAATCTGCCCGGGAAGAATAAAAAACATAGATCCTGCTAAATCAGTCCTGTGCACACATGCATAGAAAAACAGTCTGGACATATTGTTGTAATGAAATTTAGTTATGGAGTTCTCTGTAAAAATAAGGGCAAACAAATGTGTGATTTAACTGATATATTTAGCATCAGCAACACATTTAAAGCACAACTGAATTTAGTTTTAGACAATGACAGAGCTTCATCCCTGTTTGTCAAACTTGCTAAAAGGCACATAAACAAGGGCTGTGACTGAAATCACTCCCTATTTTTTCAAATAAAACTGTATGAGTCCAAATTCAGAGTGTGTAAATGTATCCTAATAAAGTCCCCTAGAAATTCCACAATGAATAAAAAAAGGTATTGACTATGATATGTACAGTACTTTTGGCTAATAATACCATAATGCAATATTTCATTTTGTAGATGTGAAAATTACAGTTGTGTGACTCCACAGATGTCTGCGATGATTCAAAATGATGATGATTAGTAAACGTTCAAAATCTCAATGTACTGCTCACTAGAAAATTAACTATTAAGTGTAGTGAAGTAGTGAAGGAGGAAGTGATGTTGGACACAGCTAGGGAGCAAAAAACCACAACCGTGCAAAAATGAAAAAAAAAAAAGCTGATGTGGTTTAGTGATTCATCAGTACTGAGTAGTGATTTCACAAACATCAAGTTGGAGGAAAAAAAAAAGTGTAAGCAGACACTTCAACCGCCAGATGCTGTTGGTTGTTGTTTACCAGTCATATTTCTACATCCTTCATCCCTTCAAGACTGGCGTCTTTCCTACTTGAGGAGTTTTTCATTATCACTCAATATTTTTAACTTTTCTGTCATGACTAAGAAACTCTGAAGCTCAAAATCAAAGACGGCTCTTCTCCTTCATGATAAGATATTCAATCCTTGTATTTGCTTTCTGCTGGCTGACATGAGTTGCAAAAGGATCCTGTAGTTGTGTTTGAAAGTGATGTATACGTTCAAACGTAATAGCAAGTTATGTGCTTGAAGTCGGTCATGATACCTGCAGTTGGGTGTCTGCGGCTCCGCACACCTTCTTCGACTCACGCAGGCGAGCCACCATACTCTCGGGCAGAGGCTGAGAAGACAACCAAACAGGCCTAATTTTCATCTCATCTGTATGTCCAAAGCTTTTTAAATATTTTTATATTTTGCTTCTGAATTGTTACTTCTGTCTGAAAGGTTGTCATAACAACTGATGTAACACAATCATAACTTATAACATCACAGCTAAAATAAAAAAACTAATATTGTTATAATTATGATGTATGTGACAACATATTTTTCTGAACATTTACTAATGATTTTTTTGTATAAATCTATCTTCATAATGATGGGCCTACATAAAACACTCTCTTTGTTTACAGGGTTTAGTCATACCTGTCCGGTTTCATAATGGCGTGCAAATTGGCTGATGACTCGATAGTCAGTGGCAAAGTACTCCATAAGGATGGAAGGGACTTCAGCGAAGTCAGTTGCACATCTGGTTCCTAGAGGAGAGACATCAGAGCTCAGATATAAGAAGAAAAATTTCAAACAAAGGAAGTTATGACTCAGGTCATGTTTCCTGTTTGGGTTGAGGGCAGCAGATACAGTGCTGCTTGAAAGTTTGGGAACCCTTTAGAATTTTCTGTATTTCTGCATAAATAGGACCTAAAACGTGATCAGATATTTACACAAGCCCTAAAGCTAGATAAAGTGAACCCAATCAAACAAATGAGACAAAAAAAACTTTTTCATTTATTTATTGAGGAAAATTATCCAATCTTACTTATTTGTGTGAGGCAAAAGTATGTGAACCCTTGCTTTCAGTAACAGGTGTGACCCCCTTTTGCAGCATTAACTTCAACCAAACGTTTCCAGTAACTGTTTATCATCCCTGCACATCGGCTTGGAGGAATATTAGCCGATTCCTCCTCACAGAACAGTCTCAACTCAGGGATGTTGGTGGGCTTCTTTGCATGAACTGTCTGCTTCAGGTCCTTTACAGCATTTCTATAGGATTAAGGTCAAGACTTTAACTCGGCCATTCCAAAACATTATCTTTCTTCTGCTCTAACCAGCCTAAACACTGGTTAGTATTTAAATGATGGTTGTGTATTCTGCTCAATGAGCCTAAATACACAAGAACGACTTGTGTATTTAGGGTCATTATCTTACTGCATGACCCACTTTCTGTGGAGCTTCAGTTCACAGACGGATACCTTGACATTTTTCTGTAGAATTTTTTCTGTCTCATCCATCCACAGAACATTTTTCCAATCACCTCCTGGCTTATCCACATGACGAGGTGGCTTTCTCCTTGCAACTCTGCCATGAACACCATTGATGTTCAATGTTCTCCTGATAATGGACTCATGAAAATTGAATGTAACCACTGCATGAGAGGCCTTTAGTTTCCTAGATGTTACCCTGGGGTCCACTGTGGCCTCCCGTTTTATTACACACTTGCTCTTGGTGTGATCTTTGTTGATCGACCACTCCTGGGGAGAGTAACAATGGTGATGGATGTCTTCAATTCATACACGATCTGCCTGACAATCGACTGGTGGAGCCCAAACTCTTTAGAAATGGTTTTGTAACCCTTTCCAGCTTGGTGAGCATCAACAACTCTTCTTCTAAGGTCCTCAGAAATATCCTTTGTTCGAGCCATGAAACACTTCCACAAACCTATATTGTGAAGATCAGACTTTGATAGTGAAGACCCAGATTTCTCTTCTGTAAATAAGGCAAAATGTCTCATTTGTTTAACTTTTGTCTCTTTATCTAGTTTTAGGACTTGAATGTAAATCTGATTATGTTTCAAGTCATATTTATGCAGAAATAGAGCAAATTCTAAAGGGTTCATAAACTTTCAAGCAGCACTGTATATCACCTGCATATGTGCCTTCACGCCAAGGCACATCTCATGATTTGCTAAAGTGTGGGAAAATCAGGTGTTTATACCCCCCAGAATTAAAAACAATAACCACAGAGCACCAAGAATTGGTGTTTCCTGCATTCCTGTAGATTAACTGACAACCAAATAAATGTTTACACCTTTTTTCAAGCAAAAATGCCAAAAATTTCCTGTTTCCATCTTCTCAAATATGAATATTCACTGCTTTTGGTTGTCTTAAATGATCTTAAGCTGATTACCTTCAGCCTAAAGTTCAGCCTAAAGTTCAGCCTAAAGGCGCTGAAGTGCGGCTGCAGCTTCTGGAAGTGTTTAATAAACACAAATCTTTGCTTCTTGTCCTCATGCACAACTCCAATGTGCTCATTCATTTAGACTGTAATTATAGTACATCATTTTGACCATGAACAGAATAGCAGGTATAATATAGAGTACAACATACAGTAGAATATTAAAAGAAATGTTTAAAAAGGGTAAAGATAACTTGCCCCAAGCACTCTGACACAATTTAAGTAGCATGTCTAAAAATGTGTAAACATGGTGTCCACTAAAGAAACAGCCTCAAGTTGCTAAATCATACACAATCCTTCAGTTAATGGATACTGTTATTAGTGTGGAATAAATGCTTTTAGGATCTTGAATTACTAGCAAAGATACCCATCAGCTTTATCTGACAAGTGAAACAGTATCCAATGACTTAGACAGTCTAAAGCTCTCCTCAGGGCTTACAAT